>NW_027496312.1:0-244806 GCF_021521415.1 Bidens hawaiensis
GATACATTGGAATACTATGAGAGTGTGTGCATGTGTATATTTTTGGGATTAAATGAAATAAATAAGCAAATAAATATATAAGTGTAATGAACAATCAAGTAGGGTAAAACGTATAAGCAACACGTATAAGGACCCTAAAGCAAAATTATACTAGGCCGTTACGTCTAACCGCCTATCCTATAGTCTTGGCTCTGATACCAATCTGTCACACCCCAACCAAAGGCGGCGGAACATGCTGGGATGCAACGGATTGCCCAAGAAACAAGACACTATTAAAGTGACAATATTTAAACAACTCATTAATTTCATTCAATCACCAAAAGTAACACATCTTGTTCATACAAAATAACACCAAATATAACAATTTAATTTTTTATTCTTCTAATAACCTAAACGGTCTCAAAATAAGATAGCATCCTTAAACTCCAATCAACCAATAATCAAACCTGTAACAATGCATAAAATAATATTTTTCAACACGTATGTTGGTGAGCAATTTGATATATATATATATATATATATATAAGGCAAAATCCACAAATCGTATATGAAACTATTAATAAGAGCAAGTTTTGTGGTATATAAATCATAAATATGTGAGGATCCTTTCTAATCGGTAACAACTGATATACTCAGATAATGGGGCCCTATTCTACTAGCACAAGGCTAAAGTAGTTAGGGGTGCATATGATCATACTTATTGAGGCTCAACAACAACATAAATAAACACTCGTGCACGTAAAGCATATGAGACATATAACACACAATATGGAAAATATTCTAAGTATCATACACCCTAGAGTTTGTGGTTTGAGGATCGGGTATTATAAATCATTCTTGTTTTAATTAAGTATGCATGTTACCCCCAAAGAATAAAAAGGAAAACGGGGGATGAAATGTACTCACATGATATAAGTAACTTGAAGGATTAGTTTGCGAATAAATGGAAAGGTAAGTTAAACGAGCAAGACCTAGATTAAAAAGGGTCCTGAGTTAGTAGATTGACTTAAAATATTTAAATTAAAATAACATGACAAGTAAGATAAATAATTAAAGTTTGAGGGTTTAAGTATAAATACATAAGAATTAAAGTAATGGTTTTAGAAAAGTAAGTTTACTTGAAATAGGGTCTCGGTATTCTATTCATTAGTTTTACTTAACGTTTGTTAAGTAAATATTTCGGTATAATTTATGCTATTGCAAGACCCTTTGTTAAATAAATACTAAAAAGAGATTCTACGAGTGTTCGGATTTGTCGGTTCGAGTCTTGATAATTGGTCAAGCCCGAAGTCGAGATTCCAAAGTGATAAATGTTATGAGATAACGCAATGAAATCAAAAGAAATTTAACCAAGTGTATAGTTCTATTAGGAAGAACCTTAACGTCCGGTAAGAGAGTATTTGGCTTTGTCGGTCCAAACTTGTTATAAGATCAAGTTGGATCCGACATACCATGTATTTTGAGAAAACAATTTAAAATTAGTTTATAATATAGTTTTAAGTAAAATAAGAGATTCGGTGGCCCAAAACACACTAGTGTGTCTTAAGGAAGCGAACTCGGTTTAGTTCGGTCCTTGACTCCGAATGAAACCGAGGATGACTGCTACATACCCAATACCATAGAACTGATTAAAATGATTTGGGAACTAAAGTAATTAGAAACTAAACAACATTAGTAAGCTTGCATAAATTATAGCATAAATTAAAGTGTATAATCAAGGACTGTAATAGTCCTCCATGAAGCCTTGCTTAGCAATACACCTAAACCGACATGGCCGGAGAAGGGAAAGCTAAGGAAACAAGGGGAGTATGTTTTAAACAAGCTATAATAACAAACTTTAATTAACAAGAATTAGTTACAAACAAAGATTAAAAGTATTTGACCTTGAGAAGTCAAACTATCAAGAGTTTGAAGAAACACCAGTACACAATCGAATTTTAGTGACATACACCCCGTCAGGTTGATGCAACACTTTCGAAAAAATGTGTCACTGTATTTATGCTTGAAAATTCCTGGAATGTTTTGGTGACGATTTCAGCGGGCTTGTGTGACTATTTCATAGAGAATCACCTCTTTAGTCACACTAAACATAGCGTATGCCACAAAATATTAGTGACGTTTAATCGAAATCTGACCAAATGTCACTATTTGTTCACGTTTTTCGTTTGTCACAAATGTAAATTTTTTTTGTGATACCATAGATAAACATATGGTCATATATGGCAATTGTTTGTGTCACAATATAATGGCGCACATTCAGTGACATAACGTAACTGTGAGTAAATGTAATTTACAATGACTTAAACATTTGTTTGTGTGACTAGAAGTAACAAATGGTCAGCTTCCATTTTATTATGTGTCACTAAAAATTTAAACTAACGAAATAGTTATTAATGTATAAGAAGTTTATGGTCACAGCTCGAATATGGATGTGTGACAAATTATATATTATGGTCATGGTTAATGGAAAAAAACATGTGACTAGAATTGAAATTTGGTGATTGTTCACTTTATTAGGTGTGACTAACGGTTAATACTAAGAAAACGTTAGTGAAGTCTAAGTAGTTTATAGTCACAGTTCATTTTAGTAGGTGTGACTAAAATTTTTAATACTAAGGCAACGTTATTGATGTATAAGTAGTTATTTTTCACATCTCCAATTCGGATGTGTAATAAAATATATATTATGGTGATGGTAAATGCATACAATTTGTGACTAGAAGTAACATATGTTAATTGTTCACTTTGTTAGGTGTGACTAAATGTTCAATAGACAATCATCGTTATTGATGTCTAATTACTTTTTGGTCACATCTGGATTATGGACGTGTGACAAATTATATATTATGGTAATGGTAAATGCATACAATATGTGACTAGAAGTAACATATGTTAATTGTTCACTTTGTTAGGTGTGGCTAAATGTTCAATACTAAAGAAATGTTAGTGAAGTGTAAGTACTTTTTAGTCAACATGTGACCATTACATATTACATTCTTTTAAGGAAACGTTAGTGTTGTCTTAGTAGTTTATAGGCACAAAAAGAATCTTTACAAAAGAGTGTGACTAAAGGTTAAACAATAGTGACTCTACAAATAATTCCTGACTTTATAGATCGGTATTATCTAGATTATAATTTTTCATTTCTATTAGGTGTGTAAAAATATTACTAATTAATTAGGTGTGATTATAGTGACAGTTTTAATTTTAATGTGTGACTAAAGACTATATTATGGTTTGTAATGGGCCATTTTGCTTAAAAGATGATTAATTGGGCCTTTTTTTCAAAACACGATAATTTGGGCCCATTTTTGTTCTAAATACGATTATAAGCAGTCTGATTTTTGAATAACCAGTGTATCCAACCACGAGTTCGTTATCATTTCTATTGGCATTTTGCGTAATGAATGTAGTTAATAAATGAAGGGTTATTAATTATACAATCTATTATATGAATCCAACTTTGATTTTTTAGAGTTTAATCAAACTATTTGATATGTATGCACGTACTTTTGGATATACCGAAACGTTTATATTTACTATTCGATATGGTATAGCGGAATATAACATTAAGTTGTCACAACACATTCACTCTTAACATTAAGTATATTGATTAGAACAATCAGAGTACAAACTGAATTTTACCGTCACGACTGTTTCAAAAAGCAACATTAAAAGCTATATATTGATTATAACAATCAGAGTACAAACTAAATAACCGTACAAACTGAATAACCATCACAATCTAAGACTTGATTTAGCCTAATGAATGATATACTAGACCTCGGTCGTATTAACTTGAAAATTTGGATCTATCGAATTACCCATGGATGTCTTGACAGCACCCCAGCCATCCGAAGATCCAGTCTGTTGACCTCGGTCGAATCTATAATAATGATGGTGAATAAATCTTTTACGGAAACACCATCATAGATTCAGATCATCTATCCGAGATTCGTACAAATGATACTATGAGAAATAATCCACTAACTCGCGGATATTAGACTTGAACCGAAATCTTGTGATCTTCCTTTTGTCATTTCCTTGAAAATCCATGACCAAATCAGCACTTTATCATCTTCCATGTCTTCTTCCTCTACATCAGTAATATTCGTCGCTCTGGAACTACAAAATCAACACAGTTAATTAACACACACAACAATATACACACTAATGCTTCAAACTGTTTTTAATCTAAACATTCCAACTTCTAGACTATCATATACATGCATGCATGTAATATAAAAATTAACTAGTAGACTTACCTTGATAGTTAACACCGAGAGAGAAAATCTGAACTAAAAGATATGATGTGCAGGTGCCATTTTAAGTACAAAAAGTTATAAAGGCAATGTTATTAGATTTGGTTAGCATTGGAATACGTGACAAAGTAATTAACTCCACTAGTATAAGACTAGTTTAGGTGTGACTAGTATACTAACCATTAGAAAACCAGATTCAAACCGGTTCACCACAACAAAATTATTTGCAAACCCACTCACTGCCACATGTAACTATTTTATTGGACTTCTATTTATTTTTTTTTTTCATTTCTTTACACATTAATTAGTTTAAACTATAACATTGATTTTTTATAATAACTTTTAATAATTAAATTTTTTTAAAAATCTAAAAACACAGTCGGTATAAATTTTAACTAAAACAGAGTTTATAAAAAAATATATATATTTTTTAATAAAAAGTAAATATTGACTGGCAACAAGAAGCTAAAGTGAAGATGATGAAAAAACTTTTCAATATTCTACACAACGAATAATTTGAAGTTTACCAGGTTATATGACCAATAGAGAAGCTCACGTCGCTTTAAAAAACGATTTTGTTGAGCATATATATTTATAATTTTTTATATATATTTTGCGTCTCGAGTCTTTGTATTTATCATTTTGTATTTATTAATGAAAAGATATTATTATAATAGTCTAGTTCGTGAATGTATGTCTAGTTCGTTAAGGATGTTTAACAAACTAGATAGTTAAGCTAAGTTTCCTCCCATTCGTTAAGGATGTTTAACGAATGGGAAGTAGTTCGTTATGTTTATTCTCGTTCGTCATGGAATGTTGACTAATGGGGCATAAGGAACCAGTTAATTCGTTATGTCTTGTTTTCTTTATATGTAATGTAACGAAGTGGATGCAAATTTGTTACGGCATGTGTAACGAATTAGATCCATCTTCTATATATAGAGATTCATATCTCTGATAATTTAAGTTTTGGAATTAACGTATCAACACTCTGTCCATTTTCTCTCTCGATCCAAACTTCGTTAAGCTATTACATAATACACCTAATACAAATAATATATCAAAAACATATATACAACTATTATCAATTAAAGGGTAATTAATGAACTAGATCTGGTTAATCGTATTATAGATCTTAGATATGAGATCGTAGGTCTTCACAAGTGGTATCAGAGCTTTCGGTGTTCGAATTGCTCTTGTTTTGATGTTATAGATTGATAATTGAAGGACTATCAATATAATTTTGATTTATTTAGTTTAATTTTGAATTCGGTTGTATTAACACTTGAATTAGGTGTTAAAGGATTGATTTGAGGTGGATCTGTGTTGAGTAATGTATAAGGAGTGTTTGAATGAATGGAATTGGTAATTGGATTGGATTTGAGTTGATTTTGGTTTGGATCTGAATTTGTCCGAAACAGAGTATGTGTTTGGCTCAATTGTGTTCGGAATTTGTTAAATTAGTATATGAGATGTGTTGATTTGGATTCGCGTTGAGTGTACGATTGATTTGAGCTATTGGTTGTGCGATTTGGTGTTGTATTGAGGGCGTATTACGGATTTGGTTTGGTTGTGTGTGTTCAACAGATTTCCAGATTTCTTGAATTTGATGATGAAGATTTGAAGATCCTATCATCTGGTAGAAGATTCGTTATAAAATTCAATTCGTTATCTTAATTCGTTATTAATTCTAATTCGTTTAACTTAATTCGTCAGACACGTGGTCTGATTCTTTAACACATTCTCTAACAAACTCATGCCACGTGGCAAAGTTTGTTAGAACTGTTTTAACAACCTGATTCGCTAATTGTAGTTGATTCGTTATCAACTATAGCTACTTCGTACTCTTTGATTCGTCACCTTGAATCATTGATTTGTTAATTTGATTCGTTAAGATTAAATCATTGATTCGTTACTTTGATTTGTTATTGTCAGTTCTGATTTGTTAAACTTGTTCTGAGGATTGATTCGTCAACTTGACCTGATTCGTTGACTCAGTTTGTTAGTGATTCGTTACCAATTCGTCATAAGCTAATTCGTGTGATACTGTTTCTTCTTCGTTACTCAGATAACAATCAATTCGTACAATTGATTCGTTATTTTCAGTTTGTTAAAACTACTGTTCCCAGTTTGTTAAAACATTTTCATTTTTAATCCTTGAAGTTTGATTGATTGTTACTTATCAAGATGGCTGGTTTTTATGCATGAGCTTCTCAAAATGCACTCATGCAACAAATGTTACAATTGGATACTAAAATTGGATCTCTCTCCAAGTGTCCTCGATTGATGAAATTTAGTGACTTTGAAAAATGGGAACCTCGTTTTCGTGCTCATCTTGGTTCTGTTCATCCAGATTGTTCCTATTGTCATGATGAAGTTTATACTGTACCGATGATTGGAGATAAGACTATTGGCTTTACTCCTAATGCTATTTCACAATATTCCCAAGAGGAGAAAAAGGCGTTAGAGATCGAAACGAAATCTTATTCGACTCTTACTGGCTTTGCCAGATACTATATTCCATCAAGTGGGAAGCATCAAGATTACTGCATCGTTATTTCAACACATCAGAATGAGAAGTATGGGTAATACTGAGGAAAGTAAAAAGGTGACGTTAAAGTTTCAATTCAGAAACTTTAATCTAATCAAAGGTGAAACTGTTGAGGAAATGACTACCTGTTTCAATCATTTAATTTCTTAAGTGGATAAATTAAAGATTGAACCATCTGAATCTGATAAGATTGATAGAATAAAAATGCTTTACCAAGTTCTTATTCCACATTTTTAATGGTACTGAAAGAGAATAATTACTTCAAGAATGAAGATTTTACTGCTTCTGAGTTCATGTAAAAGGTTGAAGCTCGAGAATATGACTTAAGATGTCAAAAGTCTTCTAAAGAAAGTCAAGATCCAGCTTTCTGTGGTGGTAGCATGCCTTTAAGCTCGACATTTGCTCTGGTCACTGCATTTCTCACTCAAAATGCACATGAAAACTCAACAACAACATATAGTGATCCACGTGCATGTTTCTTTGCTCTGGAGGTTCTGGATCTTCTGGTAGTTCTGGAACTTTGGTTACTGCAAATCAATACTCAGCACCACTGAATATGAACATGAAGGAAGCTGAACAAAATTTTGCCTTTTTATTTGCCTTCATGACTTCTTATGAGAATCTGGTTGGTAGTAAAATTGCTACAAGTGAGTTAACTGATGAAGATTATGATCAAATCGATCCTGATGATTTGGAGCTCATGGATTTAAAATGGAATATGGCAATGATAGTCAGAAATGTGAAAAGTTCATGCAAAGGACTGGCAAAGATCTTCCATCACTAAACAAGAAGGTTGGGTTCGATAAATTGAAAGTTAAGTGTTATAATTGCCAAGGAGTGTGATAAACCAAAGAAGGAGTATACTGGTCCTCGAAGTCAAGATCAAAATTCTTCTGGGAAAAAGGGTAATGATGCTGATAAGTCTTCTGGGACTAAACCATCTGCTTCTGGGTCACAAGCTTTGCTATCTGACATAGATGGAACTAATTGGTCACAAAGATTGCTGTGCAACAACAATCAAGCTAACCTGGTTATGTTCGAGTCAAATGACGATTTTCAAGATGCAAGTGGGAGTGAGCTATCTTCTGACAATGATACTGAGTCTGATTCTGATGACTCATGTGGAAAGCAACCAACTTCTTTTGCTTGCATGGCCAAAATCAACGAGGTTAGTTCTTCTGTTTCTTGTGTTGATTGTGAGACAAACAAGCCTAAGTTAGAATCATTGAAAAATCATAATGATTGTTTAGTGAGAGAAATTGCATCACTTAAGGATACTTATATACAATCTTTAGAATCTCAAATAAGATTTAGGGAGAAAATTGAAGCATTGTCGATAAGTAATCATGATCTCAAAGCTGAGTTGTAAGTCAAAATGACAATTAATGATAAAAAATTTCAACAGATCTTGAAACATCGTTCTAAGATAAATGAGCTTTAGAATGAAGTTCTTGAGTTGAAATATAAGTTGGGTAAATTTAGAAAATCATCATTTTTGCTAAATGAGATAATCGAAGTATCTGGTAAGCAAAAAGAGTCTAAAAAGGGTGTAGGTTTTGTTGAAGTACCACCACCATTTCATAATGATTATATGGCAAATCCTTTTGCTAGAAAAGAAGAAGAAGTTATTGTGAATGAACCTGTTGTTTCAGAAAAACCTAAACCGATAAAACTGATAATGTTAAAGCCCATTCATCAACTCAAAAACATCATGTCGAAAGCAATAAAGTGTTTGTAGAGAATGTTGAGAAAGTTATCATTGAAGATGTGTTTGAACGGGAAGTGATACACAAAAACTAGAACATTCCAAGTTCGAATCACATTTTATGTGAACCTCATGAATTTGAGGAGGCTGTGTATGGTTCAAACACAACTCAAGTGAAAAAGGAGGAACAAATTAGGGTTAAACCAGTGAAGGCCAAGAAAACAGAAAAACCTAAAATTTCTGATGAGGATTTGATGCGTTTTATCAATCCTGTTGTTTCTAAGCCATCAACTGGCCGTGTGTTTAAACTTTAGGGAATAAGCAAAATGTTCACTAAGAAAGACATTCCACTCAATATCATCAAACCCGAATTGATTGAAAGTGTCTTTCACAATGAAACGTCTAAGGTACAAGACCTTGAAAACAAGTTTGTGAAATCTAAGACATCAAACATGGTAGATCCGTTGATAAAGGCGAAAAGTTTGTTAAAATCTGCAAAAATGTTCAGTTTGTAAAATCAAATGGAACTGATTCTTTACAAAGCTTTTTAAATTGTTCAAATTTGGATTTTTATATGAAATGAAAATCTGTGACTTTTGATGACATGGATAAGGGTCCAATTGCTGGAGTTTATCATCAACCTTCAACTGCACAGGTTTTTGCTACACCTTCAGATGAACGTGTTGACATGAGAACATGCTTTCTATGTGGTGAACATGGATATGTTGTTAGAAACTATGGTTTGAAGAAAGCTCAACATCTTCATCCATTTATCAAGGAACAATCCAAACCCGTTCCTTTGATAAAGGAGATTTTGAGACGACCAACGTCGTTTGATGATGAAACTCACATTATGTATTCTGATGTGAATCCTCGAAAGGTGATTCATGTTAATGAGAATGTAAGTTATGATAAGCCCAAATTTGTACCCACTGAACCGATTTGCAAAAAAGTGAACGCAAATATTGTTCAAGCTGCTTACTTACGACGAAAGTCGAAGAGGCCTATGACATACACACAAGTGGCTAAACATAATTCAGATTCACTTAATGTTAAACTTCCAAGAGAAACTCAAGAGGTTCCCAAGACTGGGGCCTGGGCTGCCTTTGTGAACTAATCATTTTCTTTTCGTGTGTAGGACTCATCCAAGACCATTTCTGGTGAATACTGGATTATGGAAAGTGGATGCTCTCGTCACATTACTGGCAGCATTGATCTTTTAACAAATGCGAAAAATATACAAGGAGGTTATGTTGCATTTGCTGGAAATTCGGGAGGTATGATCACAAAAGAGGGTGATGTGTCAAATGGGAGAATCACGTTTGAAAAAGTCAAGTATTGTGATAAGGTTGATCATAATTTATTAAGTGTTTCACAAATTTTTGATAAGAAATACACTACTGTATTTAATGATAAAGAATGTCTGATTCTGAAACCGGGATACGTCTTTTCCGAGGACATGGTTGTCATGCGATCCCCTCGATCGAATGATATTTATGTGTTAAATATGTCTTCTAAAACATCAACTTCTGTGGAAACGTATTTTGTTTCTAAGGCAACTGAAAAGGACACGATACTCTGGCACAGAAGAATGGGTTGTTTTCATGTTAGGAAGATGAATTATTTAATTGCTAATGACTTGGTCGAAGGTGCTTCCTTGAAACATTTTAAATTATCCGGCCACTATGTTGCTTGTAAAAAGAGCAAACAGAAAAAGAAGTCACACCCATCTAAGTTACTCAATACCATTGATACTCCATTGAACGACTTCATACGGATTTGTTCGGTCCTGTGAATCGTGCGAGTATTGCTCGGGATTGGTATTGTTTAGTTGTCACTGATGACTATTCAAGATATTCATGGGTTTTATTTGTGAGTTCAAAAGATCAAACTCCTATTCTAGTTCAAAACTTAATCACTATACAAACTAAAAGTGAGACGAATTCGAAGTGATAATGGTATGGAATTTAAAAACAATGTGTTGGATTTCTTTTGCATTCAAAAATGAATTCATCGTGAATATAGTTCTCCTTATGTACCACAACAGAATGGGGTGGCTGAAAGGAAAAACAGAACATTGATTGAAGCAGCAAGAACTATGCTTGCAGATTCTAAGCTTCCTGTTCAATTCTGGAACGAGGCTGTGAATACTGCTTTCTATACGCTTATTCGTGTTTTGACTGTGAAGAAGCTTTAAAAGACAAGTTATGAGCTTCTGAAAAAGAGAAAACTTAATTTAAAGTACTTGGAACCTTTTGGTTGTCCTTGTACTATGTTGAAGAAGGATGCTGGAAAATTCGAAGAAAAAGCTATTGAAGGTTACTTCTTGGGTTACGCATCACCAAAGAAAAGAGTATTTAACTTTACCTCGGGTTGTGTAGAGGAGTGGTACCATGTTGATTGTAAAAGGTATACCACACCTTCCCAAGGAAAAGGTCCTGATTGGATATTTGATTATGAAAGTTTATTTAATTCTTTTACTCAAATGGAGGATCAACCGGATGAAGATTTGGTTCGTGCGTATTTAGAAGATCAATTTTTACCTCCAAGACGTTCTAGTTCTGTTTATGTTGATTCTTCAAAAGATGATCTTCCTGATACATCTGATGTAATTTCGATTTCATCTGATGATGGTCATTTTGTTGATTCTTCCTCGGCTCCATTTCCTGAAACACATGAGATTGGTGAATCGTCTCATGATGCTGAGGAGAATCTCACAAACTTAACATACAATGTTGTTGTTCCTGAGAATCCCGCTCTTAGGATTCATAATTATCATCCAAAGGACAACATCATTGGAGAACTTGATGTGGGTATGCAAACACGTCATCAAGTTGCTTCTTCAAGTGAGAATAATGTATTGTGTGCTTATGCGGATTTACATTCCTATGGAATGGTAAATCTTGCCAAATACACTTGCTTTCTATCCCAAGTTGAGCCGACTAGTACTCGTAAGGCACTTGAAGATCCTTCTTGGGTAGAAGCCATGCAAGAGGAATTGCAGCAGTTTAACCGACTGGGTGTATGGGATCTTATTGATAAACCTGCGAGAGTTAAGAAGCCTATTCATACTAAGTGGGTATTTAAATGTAAAAAGAACGATCGTGAGAAACAAAGCACGGATAGTGATGCAAGGTATCTATCAGCAAGAGGGTATAGACTACACTGCGGTATATGCTCCGGTTGCAAGATTGGAAGCTATACGAATCTTTCTGGCTTATGCGGCTTACAAGAATATTAAAGTCTATCAAATGGATGTGAAAAGTAATTTTCTAAATGGCGAATTACATGAGGAAGTGTTTTATTTATAGCCTCCTGGCTTTAAAGATCCTGATTATTCGGACCGAGTTTACCAATTAAACAAGGCCATGTATGGTCTACATCAAGCCCCGAGAGCTTGGTATGGCTCTCTTGCCGACCATCTGATTGATAACGGCTTTAAGCGAAGGACTGTGGACTGCACTTTATTTTATAAGAATATTGGTGATGATCTTCTCCTCGTTCAGATATATGTCGACGACATTATCTTTGGGTCAACAAACGACAAGTTATGTAAGGAAATCAAGAAGTCGATGCAAACAAAGTTCGAAATGAGCTCGATCAGAGGGATGAACTTCTTTTTAGGGTTGCAGACTAAGTATGTGAACGACGTCTGGAGTCGATTCAAGATAACTGCCAGAAAAATCCCTTCAACTCCACTCCCCGTGGGTCACAATTTATCACCGGATGAGTTGGAGGACACCATCGATCCTACCCTTTATCAAGCTATGATTGGTTCCTTAATGTATCTTACTGCTTCTCGACCTGACATAATGTTTGCAGTTAGTTTATGTGCTAGGTACCAAGCTAGTCCCCTAGTGACTCACCTGGGAGCGGTCAAGCTTATTCTTCAATATCTGAGGGGCAATCCTGACATCGGGTTATGGTACCCCAAGGACGATAATTTTGAACTCACCGCATTTTCTGACTTAGACTGTGGAGGGTGAAAGATTAATTTCAAATCGACTACAGCAGGGTGTCAATTCTTAGGAAGCCTGCTTGTTTCCTGGCAGTGTAAGAAGCAGACAACGGTCTCCACTTCAACCGCTGAGGCAGAATATGTGGCAACATTGAGTTGCTGTTCACAAGTCTTATGGATCCAACAACATCTGCGCGACTACGGTTTTAAGTTTCTTACTACTCCAATTTTAATTGATAACTCTGCCGCCATTAGCATCACCAAAAATCCCGTACAACAATCTAAAACGAAACATATCGAAATTCGATATTATTTCATACGGGATTGTTTTGAAAAGAAATTAATTGATCTAGAGAAAGTACATACCGATTTTCAAAGCATTTTACAAAACTCGATTTCATTTTCTGCTTGGTTTAAATGGACTGAAAACCCTTGCTAATATCCTGAAACAAGGATAAGTATCTTTATTTTCGGTTTATTTATTTTTTATTTTATTTTGGTTTTGGATTTTGGGGGTGAAATAGAAAATACAAAAATATTGTGTTTTTTGTTTGTATAGATAAAATCCAAAAACATTGAAAAATTTGAAAAATACAAAAATATTGTGTTTTCTTGTTTAAAATACTTTGAAGATCCAAAAACATATTAAAATTTTCAAAAACCAAAAATATTATGTTTCAGTATGTATAGAAAAATCTGAAAAAGACAAAAAGATTGTGTTTTATGTTTGTAAAGAGAAAAATCCAAAAAGATTTTTGCATACGATCACTGAAATTATGTCAATTATTCATATTTGAAGGACATATACTTGTATATTTTTGGTGCTGATATTACTTGTAAATGTTCGGGATAGCTATTTACCTGACAATGGAAAGTAATTGGGGCGATTGTTATGTGTTTTACTTTATTCTCTCGCTGAAAATTATGTCAGTTATTTAATTTTGTGGAACATGCTCGCATGTTTTGGTCATGTTATCCACTTGTGGATTGATAGGATAGCCATTAATCTATAGACTAAATGTAACTGGGGCGATTGAATTTATTTTTTATGCTCCTCAAAAATTTTGGGTTTTTGAAGGAAAAAGAGAAAAATGATAGTACATTGATCATCTGGTCCATATCCAGCAAGAAATAAGTTTAAAAGACTGAGCGCTTAATTGCATTGATGCATTGATATGTCTTAAACAAGCTGTTAGAGTAAAGTATGTGATATAAACATAAAGAAATGCCAAATTGAAAAAGATGTTAGTCTCTAACAAAAATATCGGTAAGGATGGCAGAAATGTAATAACCTATCGTATCTCCAGCCTTATATTTGTTTGATCACCAAAATAAAATAAAGCAAATAACAAGCGTTGAGGTTCTGGACATTGTGAGTCTTTATGCGGTTTAATCATCTGGGTATTCTTATGCATGAATATTTCATCCACTTTCAGAGCAAAACCAAAGTCATTAAACTTGATCACTACTGTACATCGTACAAATTTAAACTACTGACTTGATCAAACTCCACTGTTAGTCATACATTTGTTCCTCCTTTGTTCACGTCACAATACCAGTAAGAAACGAACCACAGGGGATACAGTGTATGTAAGCCGACAGATGGACGCGTGCATACTCATTCACAGTAAAAGAAACTCAATGCATTGCTCACAAATTTCTATAAATTTAAATTTTGATCAACAATATAATGGTTTAAGTCAAGTTGGGGTGATCCGGTAAAAATCAAATTAAGCTTGAACCGAGATTAGAGGCTGATAGTTTCTAATATTCTGTGCTCTAATTGAACATTTAATCATATCACATAAACGCTTAAAAGTTTGTTATAAGATTTAGGTGGACAACAATATCAATGACTGACTTAACGCTAGTCATAATATCGCTGAAATATAAAATTGTGATGGAAGGACAATTTGGTCAATATGATTCTCTGCTTAAAGTCGTCAAAAATCCAAAAATATGTACTGCTTTTACAAAACATACAAAAACACAAAAATATTTTGTTTTTATGTTTTATTTTCGGATATTTTTCTTGTAAATATTTTACATCAAAAATTCAAAATACCAAAAAGATTTTACTTTTTCTTTTACATATTATTTAATCACTTTTAAGTTATGTGTTTAAACGGAAAACGCGTTAAGGTATTACAATTTACCACATTGGGTAAAGGTCGTTAAGTTATTTGATCATCGAGATACGGGATTCCGTTGATTTATTTATTATTTTAAGTTATTCTTTTATTTAATTGATTTATTATTTAATTTAAAGTTACATAAATGAAATTCGTTACTCATGAATAACGAATTAGAGTAATTTATAACGAATTGTATTCCAATTCATTAGCTAATTCGCTTCCGCCACTATGTAACGAATGACTTTAGTTCGTTATACATAACTTAACGAATTAAAAGCACAGACTAAGCACGAATTACTGCCAATTCGTTATTAATTCGTGTTAAATATTAATTATTTTTTAATTTAATTTGTTTGCCACATGTACTGATTATGATAACGAATCAACTGATTCGTTATTTCAAATTTTAAACGAATCAAATGATTTGTTACCTTGGAGACTGTGTCATATCATAATATATAGGGATTCGTGACACCGATTTGTCTTCACTATTCACTTTGTTCTTTCTTAAGCCTCGTTACTCTGCCAAATTTTTCCAGAATACCCGACCTTAATCAAACTCATTTTTTATTCGTATTACAGGTTCAACAGGTAATGGGGATTTTAATGTACTGAAATTCGTCAAATTTCTTAAGCATCTTAAGGGTTAATTAATCGATTAACCTATCGGTTTTTAAGCTATACATAAACCCTATAATTTACCTAAGTTATAACATGTTTTAGCCCTAATGGACTACAAGAATCACGTCACGACGTGTTTCCGAGATCCTTAGGATCGTTTGTTCAGATGTACATCGTTAATTTTTTTATAATTGAGTCCAAATTTGAACTTTTACTTTCCTTGTTCTTATTAATTTTGACCTGGACTCCTAATTAGTCAAACATTAAGCTTTTAGTGGCCATTCTTTATAATGTAACGAATTGAAACTACTTCGTGTTCAATTCGTTATTAAGGATTGACGAATCAGATCTTTCATCAATATTTTTAACGAATCAATGCTTAATTCGTTATCTCTTTACCACTGATTCGCTAAGTCTAATTGGTATTATTTACTTGATAACAAATTAGCTTATTTAACGAATGACATCTTATATTATTATTAATTTAATATTATTTATTGTTCGTTTTACTATGTCTCGAATTTATTTATAATCAGTTATGGCTGACAATATGGATCAAGATCCTCCTGCAGTTGAGCCACAACAACAACAACAAGAACAAGATCTTTCGATACTCCCATACGACAAAAGGCATAATATTTGTACTTTTGTTGGTACAAACTTTGCTGACGAGAATACTTTTGAGGAGATTTTGGCCTTTATTCGTCGCTCGCGTATCAACTATGCTGTCACAGCAAATCCGGAAGTTCGGTTCAGCATTATCCGTCAATTCTAGAATACTGCTCGTTTTGTGGAGACGGAAAATCACATTGCTGCTGAGGTGAATGAAAGACCAGTTATGATATCAACTGAGACTATTCAACGGGTGTTGAGGTTCGGTTACACTATGGATGACCCGAGTGAGTGTCATAAGAGCTGATTAGAGGGTTATTTGGTCGATTATTCTATTCTGGTGATCTGGATATGTCCATGTATTAAAAGGCGTACTGGTGTCCCACATACAAGTATTTATTACATGTCCTTATACACTGCCTTGGTGGACGGAAATGAGGTTTTGATGAATGCTGTATCATGCTTCAGTCGGCTTTCGTCGCGTTAATTCTGAACAAACCTTTCAATTTCTCGGAGATGATCTTCGATCAACTCAAAGAGAATTTTATTTTCGTGAATCCCCGCAAGAAATTCTTATCCACGACTTATCCAACTTTTTGTTAAGGATGCGATTCTTGACTTGGTGATCAATCCTACGCTCCGAAATGATGTATTGAAGTTGGAACATATGAAAGCGGATACAATGAGGAGGATGAAGCTGCATCCTCAATATCCTCCACTAAGATTCAAGCGTTTTATTGGTCTTGTATCCAATCCTGATTATGTATGTCCTTCTGATGATCGCTGGATCCATGATGACTCAGATTCTGAGCATGAAAAGAGTCAAGGTGGGAACAATGATAATGATGGTGACGATGGTGATGAAGGTGGAGATGATCACCAACGTCGTGTTGAAATTGAGGCAATTGCTGTTGAAGCTGCTCAACGAAAACGTAAAGGGAAAGAGGTGGACAGTGAAGGGTCATCTAAGCATCGTGGTACTGCTGGAGCTGTTATTTCTTTTGGAGTTCAGCCTCCAAGGCCGTTCGTTATCCAAAGACCGGTGGTGCCGCCTACTACTAGCACCCCGGAACTCACGTTGACGACCACACTCACATCTGACCCTAGGCTTGGTATGATTCCACAGTCTGTTTTATCTACAATGCCAATGCCTACTACTGCAACATCGGTGGTTTCACCAACACCGACGATGATGCCACCACCACCTATGAATTTTTCATTTATGAGGCACAATCGTCATCAAGGTCCTGTTCGGCCAATTCCTCCATCATTTCATGCTATGCCACAAGATCAACAAATGAATATGGTCTTGAGCTTACTTCATCTTTATGAAAATCAAATGGCTGCTGACCATCTGACTCAAGTGCGTATGATGGACAATCAAAGAAAGCTAATGGGCTATGTCTCCTACTGTCAACAAGAAACTAAAGAACTCCGTGAGATTGTTACGTCTTAGGGGGTGAAAATAAAGGAGCAACATGACATCATTATACAATTGACATGCAAAGATGATGCGCTTAAGAAGCTTAAGAATAATGATGAAGATCCAGATGAGTCAGGTGCAGGGGGAAGTGAGAAGAAACAAACTCACGGCTCATCCTCCGGTGCAGGTACTAATGCTGCTGGTGATTCGGGAAAATAGATGGTTGTTTTTCAAGACTCGACGAATGCTGAGCCAATTGAGCCGATAAAGGCTGACACTATTATATTTGTTGATGGTACGGGGGTGATCAGAAGCATTGTGAATTCTGATGAAATAGAAGTGGGTCAGTTTGTGGAACGATCCTTAACACGAGAGCAGATTTCTATACTGATGGGTTTGAATGAAGATGAGCTGAACGTGTTAGAGACTGAGGATGATATGGAAGTTGAGAATGACGAGGAAATCTTGAATGATCTAACGCTTCAGATGAACACGTCATTTATTTATGAAGATGAGGAGGTTGAGATTGAGGACGTGACGGCTGAGGAATACCCTGATTTATTTCAACGATAAAACATTGACAGGGAGCTCCGGTATTCACTGAAGAAAACGTCAAAGCAGTCGAAGATCAATTGGAGAAAGTTTCAAAGGGCAAGAGCGTTGACACAAGGTTTGATTCGAAGACTGATCCATCTGTTGCTGATATTCAAGGATAGTTTGCTTGTAGAGACAAGAGAGCTCGTAAGATTATTGATGCTTATAGGTATGTTGATAAAGAGCTGAAAGTGGAAGCTGTTGCACGTGCTCAAGCCAATCAGATGACTTCCTTTAAAGCCATGTCTAAAGTAAGATGTGATATTATTTCATGGCTTTCCGATTCTGATTTAAAGGTCTGTATTATCAAATGGGAGAACGGCGTCCAGTATTATGAAAACATTACTGACATTCTCTCATTACCACAATGGGATGTTCGGACCCTCGTGTATCGACCTTTCATAAAACGTGGTGGAAACTATCGAGCATATTGGTTTCATCAGCATCTGCTATTTGAGGTGAACCATGGGTTTAAGTTCTTTAAGCCGCAGATTCCTACCCATAAACGTATTGACGAGATTGATCCAAGTATGTGTTGGAGGAAGCTTGTGCTTAAAGTAAAGCCGCCAAAGACGATGAAGCGTGTACCAGTCAAGACGCTGAATTAGCATATTTATTTATCTTTCAACCGTTGGTAATATGAAAATCGTACTGGCGAGGCCGTTATTGTTTTGGGAAAGGGTTTAAAGACCGAGCTGATTAAGATTATTGATCCAATGTGGCTCGTGAATTTGACTGAGACTGACAATGACGTGCTTTTCAAGAATAAGATATTGATTGAGCGTCCTGAAGACTATGACCGACCAATGAAGTTTCAACATGTTGTTCGTGTATGTCACGAGCATGGAATTCACAGCTGTCGGGACTGGCAGAAGAAACGCTTCAAATAAGTTAAAAACAAATGGAAAGTATTTATCGTTATGTATTTATTAATGAAAAGATATTATTATAATAGTCTAGTTCGTTAATGTATGTCTAGTTCGTTAAGGATGTTTAACGAACTAGACAGTTAGGTTAAGTTTCCTCCCATTCGTTAAGGATGTTTAACGAATGGAAAGTAGTTCGTTATGTTTATTCCCGTTCGTCATGGAATGTTGACGAATGGGGCATACCGAATCAGTTGATTCGTTATGTCTTGTTTTCTTTATATGTAATGTAACGAAGTGGATGCTAATTCGTTACGGCATGTGTAACGAATTAGATCCATCTTCTATATATAGAGGTTCATACCTCTGATAATTTAAGTTTTGGAATTAACGTATCAACACTCTGTCCATTTTCTCTCTCGATCCAAACTTCGTTAAGCTATTATATAATACACCTAATACTAATAATATATCATAAATATATATACAACTAATATCAATTAAATGGTAATAAATGAACTAGATCCAGTTAATCGTATTTAGATCTTAGATCCTGTAATGCCCGTAAATTTAAGTTTTATAAAATATGATATATTAATGTTTATATAATAATAAATATTGAAAATAGATTTGGCTAAAAGGGAATTATATACATAACTAGATAAACTAAAAGAAATCTATTTAATGATTTGAATCCTTGTAAAACAAGCCTACGTAAAATTATTTTCCCTTCCATCATGTGTTGATATTTTGACCAATAACCTCATTTATCTCTTATTTGCTACAAACTAAATATCCGAAGTATGAGCATCACGACGGGAACCCTATCACTCGACTTATATAACCCTTAAGCCACGTAAATCAATTCTAAACCCATCACGAATTTCATACTCCCTGACGACCCGCCGTGACCCACCATAATCACCGTAATCTATTATCACCGGAGACAACCACCGCTGCCGCTTCTTTCTTTGTTTTAAGGACCCAACGCCACCTTTTAACACCGCCGCCCCGTTAATAAACTACCGCTATTCTTTTTCGGCTCCGTTGCACCGCCAGCCTCCGTTCGCGACTGAGTTTAACCCCACCATCGTCCCGCTACGTGTCGGAAGCTATCGCCACCGCTATCGATTGTTGTCGGAGACGACTATCATCAGCCCGCACGCGTACTTGAGTTACGTCGCTGCCGTCTCAGTCCTCTTATTCGTTTCGCTAAACCATTGTGGTGAGTTTTAATAATTTGTTTTGTGTGTTTATGTTATATACGTAAACCACCTTGTTTGGTTCCGGCCGGCGACTAATATGAAGCTTTGTTTTACAAAGGAGAAGTAAGGTCACGCTCTCCACGTCTGGTAATCCGCCGCTGCACCACCTTGTGACGCCGCCACCCTCCTCGCTGTTTGTTGTCGCTATCGTAGTTAACCACCACCGATGCACTTCTCCGCCTTGGCCATCATTCTGAACTAGCCGCCATCCCGCATTCGTGCGCCATCGCTCGTCTCATACTCTGATTGTTGGTTCGACTATTAAGGTACCAAATAGAAACCTCCGTCTGATCATTTAAACTTAAAGATATAAATTTTGGTATCGTTTTGATTAGTTTCGGCGACCGCAGTTTTGTTTAGTTTTGGTTCAACAAAGAACATATGTGTGTTGGATGGGTGCGGTGTGTGATGCATGCGTTTGTCGTGTTTGTGTATGGTGTGTGTGTGTGGTGATAAGTGTACGTGGGTTAGCATGTGTAAATGCATGTGTATACTGTGTGCATGGTTTTGTTCAAAAGGTGTGAAACAAACTTATTAAATTCTTAAAATCATAATCACAGTACTTGATAAAATAAACTATTTTATCATTATTTAATTTGATCATATGGGTAAAAACCCAAAACACACAAGTAAACACGCACCTGGACACAATCATCATGCACACAATCACCATCATGGCAAAGTAAATATTTAAACGCTTCCGTCGCCAGAGTAGAAGGTACCAACGAATAAAACAACTAAACTAAGTTTTGTAAATTTAATTCAAACTATAAATAACATGTAGGTGTTAGTACAAATTAACGTGGCTCGACTTTGCGTGCTTACTTATTGACAACTAAGGTACGGTTTCTGGTTTCTGTCACTCATAGTATAAATTATATTATGTTACTTCGCTACGGTTTCTGTCTTCGTTTACTTATAATATTGACTCTATTCCGTTACTTTGTAGTACGGATTTTCCGTTACGCGTCGGTTATATTTTAAGTTCAGTTATATTATGTAATATATTTTTGTAGCATGCAATAGATTATTTATTTTGTACTCTTTATTGCATGTTACGGTTTGAATATTTTTAGTTATATGGTTTTAGTTTTTGTACTCTGTTACCCGAGCAATTTCTGACTTGTCGTTGGGGCGTCAATGGCATGGCACTTGTCATGACAGTGCGTAATTAAAGTTCACGGCGTCTCTAACTAGTACTTGTATAGTTTTAGGGCCACTTAGGGGCGTATGGATCGATACTAGTTCTGTTCTGACTTCTGACTTCTGATTTCTGGGGGATGGAACAACGCGTGTACGCCACACGTGCCATTTCATTGGTGCATAGAGTAGCTAACTGTGTACCCCTCTGTTTCTGTTTCTGGCTCTGGGTGATTATGTGTACACGACTTATTTTATGGATAAATTATTGTCGTGTAGTTTGATATATGTTTCTGCATCTGTTTCTGTATATGTTTATTATTATTGTTTTATATCTGAATCTGTTATTTAGTATATTGGGTTATATCAACATCTGTATTAGTATTATATTTAGTATATGTATTAGTTCAGTTATGGTCTAGTGCCAGTTCTCTTTCTGTTTTTTTTTGTATGTCCGTCTTTACATGTACTATTGTTCTTTTCGTTACTGGGCAATTTTTGGCTCAACCGTATTTTACTTGTTTTGTTTTTCTTATTTTGTTTTCAGGTAATCCAGGACTCGGGGTTATTAGTGATGGGAGAATAATGAAGTTCAAGCTTTTAAAAGTTAATTCATTTTGGTTTAATAATGTGACTTAGGTTGATTTGATATCTGTAATAGTGACACGTTAGCCCGTCCAGGTTGGGGTGTTACAACTTTTGTGTTACAAAATATATATTATGGTGATGTTAAATGCATACAGTTTGTGACTAGAAGTAACATATGCTAATTGTTCACTTTGTTAGGTGTGACTAAACGTTCAATAGACAATCATCGTTATTGACTAAATGTTCATTAGTAAGGAAATGTTAGAGAAGTGTAAGTACTTTTAATTAGTTAACATGTGACCATTACATTGTTTACTTTCTTTAAGGAAACGTTAGTGTTTTCTTAGTAGTTTATAGTGACAGTTTTAATTGTAATGTGTCACTAAAGACTATATTATGTTTTTCAAATGGCCATTTTGCTATAAAGATGATTATTTGGGCCTATTTGGTTAAAACACGATATATAAATAGTTTTATCCAAGCGTCTTTTCGTCGTCCCTGTCCATACTCCCTAATCGATAACTTTTCAAAGGAATTCAAAATCATGGCGATATCCATCACGCTACTATACCATGACGAAGGTATTTCATATATGCTTTACACGTTTGATCGATTTATGAATAACCATATTCAACCATGCACAATATTTCGTCTTCCTTTTGTATATATTCGAGTTTTGCGTATAATGAATGTAGTTAAAAATACATAAACAGTTTATGAATCCGATTTTTATTTTAAAAATTTCTGATCAAACTATTTGATTTAATGCAGAAGACTACACGAACGTCCAGGGGCTGGAATACGACTACACCTTTAAGAGGGTGGTTAAGGGTTCCCTGGTAAGTTATAACTATTCTCTTTTTACTCTTATAATTTCAATCAAACATCATTATATAATAAGTTATAAATTTATAATTGAAATTTTGTTTATATTGCAGAAACTACCGGTTGCATTTGTCAACCGGTACAACATCCGATTGAAGAACTTCATATTGAAGTTTAGATTAGGTGATTATGGGGATGTTTTTGAAACGGTTGCTCGATGGAACGATAGGTTCTACCAGTCGCGACAATACAAGGTTCATAAGTGGGACGACTTTCTGGAAGAGAACTTGATAGATGTCAGGTTGAGGGCCAGTTTCTACTGGAGTGAAGACCAATCAATGTTCACAATCTATCTTGTTAATTAGATATTTTATTTTAATGTAAGATTATATATTTTAGGACATTAAGTTTTTGTATCTACTACTTTTTAATTATATGAATGAATATTAATTAGATTTGGTTTTATTTTATGTTAATGGTTGGCCTGATGTAGTTAAGGTAAAACAATATTTTCTTTTATATGAAGAAAATAAGATATTATTGTCAATTAAATATTGCATTTTATACTTCCTAGGTAATTATGATATAAATCAAATCACATAGGTTAATGTGTACATGGTTATGAATTACAGCTAACTTGCTAGCCGAAAATAATTCAATGATGATCAAGTCCCAATAACATCCAATCACCTTTATAAATAACTTAACATACCATATGTTTCCAAATCCAAATTTAAGCATATTTATTTACATAATAATTAATAATGAGATTCAACATATAATGAGAAAATATTACATAATAATGAGACTCAACCAATAATGAGAACATATTACATAATATATTACAACTATATTATACTAGTCTAAAATTAAGTAATGATGCGAGCCAATGGTCGACGTTCGTGATAATCAAAAAGGGTCCACTTGTGCCTGATACAATCAAATGTAAGCGTTAGCTACACTTGTACAAATGTACATGTTGACAACTTAACGTTTCAGATTCAACAAATGCATCAGTATATTATCAAGAAAAAAAATGCATATCTTAGTACGTATAATTAAATCCCGACCGTCATTGCGGTAATAGTCATCTCAGAATTCCTTCCCCAAATCTTTTTTGTCCAAAGGGGGCAATACATTTTCATTCTCATAACTAATCACCGTACTAAATTCCTCATCTCCGTACGCATGCATATAAGTTGTTGGAGGATTCTTGATTGCTATTGACATTTTTTATCGAGCTGGTCTGTCACATAAAAACTTGTCGTGCTTGTGAGCCCAATATGAAAGGATCATTCTTGTGTCCTAATCTACTAAGTTCAACCAATGTGTACCCAAGATCGTCTTTCTTTACCCCATTTTTATTGTCAACCCAGTTACACTTGAACATCGGGATTTTTCTAAAATGGTAATCAAGTACCCATATGTCCTGTAAAACCCCATAATAGCTTGTCTCGGCGTAGGTTTTAACTTCACTAGAAATGTGCAAGTCATTTGCTACTACACTAACCCCACTGTTCTGGTTCACTTTACCTTCTCGAGATTTTGTACGAAATGTATATCCGTTGATGTCATAGCTCAATACTTTTCTATTTGGTCCATATGAAATTCACCTTATGTTCTCTGATATACTTTTCTCGTGATTTCGCTAACTCTCTCTAAACCTGATACATATATACTACAAGGGTGATCAAATATAATAAATATTTAACTACTAAGGACGTTATGAAATATGTAGTATACGTACGTACCTCATATCGTAACCACATACCAAACTTTAAGCTATGCTTTTTCTCTAGCCATGCTGTTTTCTTGTCAGGATGCTGTTGTTCAAGAAATGCCATGTGCCGACTGTAAATAAATATTGACGAATTTTATACACTGTGTAGTAGAAAATAAAATAATATAATCCGTGTACATAATACTTACTCGATATAAGGAACAATTTCGGGTGTATTTTGCAGCACATAGAAATGTGCTTTCACGAACAACTTTAAAGAAATGTCGTCCATCGACTTGCCCGTTGATAGTGGGACTCTGTCATTATTACTTGCTCTATTATTATTTTCAATCAAGTTCCTCAAGCTAGAAGGAATACCAATAGTCTTCAAGTCTTTTTTGAATTCGCTCAAGAACTCAATCGTCTCCTAAGCAACATTTTGTTCAGAAATGCATCCTTCTGGCTTATTTTGTTGTGCACGTGCCCCTTAATAACCCTCATACACCTTTCAAATGGATACATCCACCGAAAGCATACGGTACCACATAATTTAACTTCCCTAGCAATGTGCACGGTTAAATGAACCATAACATCAAAAAACGGTGGAGGGAAGTATTTCTCAAGAAGGCACAATGTCACAAACAAATCTGCCTCCAATTTGTTAACCTCCTCGACCGCAATCTCCTTGCTACAAATTGATTTGAGAAAAAAAAAACAGAACCTGAAATTAAAATGTATACGGTCACGTAACCACATGCTGTATTCCAACTTACCAAAACATTAAGGAGTGATATGGTGATATGAATATAAAAATAAGAACAATAGCTTATTATAGCATATCTTGTGGGTTGTGGCATAATAGATAGTATTGCAAGGGGCAAAAACTGTTGCATAAGCATGTGATAGTCGTGTGATTTAAGTCCTATTAGCTTCCTGTCCTTTAGACTAACCAAACTAGCAAAATTTGAACAATACCCTTGTGGGACCCTTAACTTGTACAACGTGTCGCAAAACTTTTCTTTTTCCTCTGTTGTTAATGTGTAACTCGCAGGCGAAAGCCTAATGTTCGTGTCGTCTCTCTTGGGTTGTAACACTGGCCTTAAGTGCAT
Organism: Bidens hawaiensis; assembly: GCF_021521415.1. Classification (NCBI taxonomy): domain Eukaryota; kingdom Viridiplantae; phylum Streptophyta; class Magnoliopsida; order Asterales; family Asteraceae; genus Bidens; species Bidens hawaiensis. The sequence continues at coordinate 25,375 of NW_027496312.1, forward strand.
ATCATCTAGATCGAGTCGAGCCTCCAATCCATCTTTCGTCTTTCCCGAAATGTTTAACAGTGTTCCAATCAGACTCTCTGCCACATTCTTTTCAATATGCATAAAATCTATACAATGGTTGACATAATTAAACCGCCAATATCTAAGTTTCCGATGCCAAATATTAAATTTCTTTCAGTAGGGTTTACCGTTGCTGCCTTCTTCTGTTGTATTTGATTCTTTTGTTCCCCTTTGTTTTTTTATTTTCCCACCTCTCCCGTTCGAAGCTTGTTGCAAGGCCCTCACCCCAAATGTTTATACAATATTGCATCTCGTTATATATTTCTACCCCGTTCTTAGGTATTGGTTCACTAAGAAACTCTTGTGTTCCATCGAATCCCTTCTTTTGCTTTCTAAACGGGTGGTCATAAGGTAGATACCATATGTGGCCACCATAGCTTTGCTTATTTGATCTCTTTAGTCTAACACAGTTTGTTTCCTTACCACAAACTACACAACCAAATAAGCCACTTATGGACAACCACAAAGTGAACCAAGGGCGGGATAATCGTTTATGGTCCATAAGACAACAACATGTAGCGTAAACCTTTATCGGGCATATGCATCGTAATTTTCTACCCCCGTATCGAATAACTGTTGTAGATCTTCAATCAATGGTGCTAAAAATACATCAATATTGTTACCCGATGTCCTCGATTTTAATAACGATAGCATGATGAACTTCCTTTTCATACACAGCCATGGTGAAAGGATGTAAAAGACAGCTAAAACTGGCCAGACACTGTGGTGTCGATTTCCTCTATTAACATCCACCCCATCAGCTGCAATGCCTAGCCGCAAACTTCTTGGATCTCGTTTAATGAATACATATCTGTCATTTATTGCAGCCCACACGGGTGAACCCGTCGGGTGACGTAAAACACCATCCATTATTCTACTTACCGCGTGCCATCTCAAATGTCGTGCAGTCGTCGGTGACTGAAAAAGTCATTTAATCCGTGGAATTATGGGACAGTACCATAATACTTTTGCTGGAATTTAATTGTATGTTACTTTTTTTAATATCATCTTCCTTCCATCTTGATTTTCCACAAGTGGGACATACTTCATATTTTTCGTACAGTTCCCTGTAAAGAATGCAGTCGTTAATGCAGGCGTGTATTTTTGTTATAACCTGACCCCATTGCTTTGAATGTTCTCTTAACCTCATATGTACTACTAGCCATTTCATTGCCTTCTGGTAGCATCTTCTTAAATACAAGAATGAATTCTGTAAAGCATTTATCCGAAACTCCATACTTGCTCTTCACATTGAAAAGCCATACCAGCGCAGACAACTTCGTGAAGTCGGGACAACCTTTGTAAAGTGGCTTCTCAGCATCTTCAATTAGTTTTACGAACTTTGCATAATCACGGCCATCCGTTAAGTTATCTTCTTTAGCTTCAACCATATTTAGTGTTTGGGCGGCATCAGTAGGTAATTCTGATGTAAAATCGGTTGTGTGCATTTCATAGTTGTCTTCCAAAACCGGATAACAAATTTGGGGCTCATCCTTTTCTCCATGCTTAGACCATATCGTATAGTTTTGATCCATGCCATGTTTGTATAAGTGATGTTTCACATTGTCCAGACTAAGTGATATGTGGTTTAAACAAGTCTGACATGGACACGGTATTTCTTTTATTGTCTTATTGCTCGATTTCTTTAAATGGCTAACTACATAATCTATAAAACTTAGAACTCCATCCATATAAACCTTTCTGTTTCTGTTCGTTTTCATCCAAGACTTGCCCATCTTTGAAATCACCACTGTAAACATAATTAAACCAAATAAGTACTTATTGTTATCAATTAATCGAACAACATACCTATTCTACTCATAATTAAACCAAATAAGTAATTATTCTTATCAATAAGTATATAAACATAATTACTCTACTTATAATAAAATAGAAGGAAATAAAACATATCTTATTTTGTATTTATCACAGAGGTCAAACCTACATTGTCTTATGAATTATCAATTAGGTCGAACCTACGTGAGTTGTGTTTAGATTTGGGTGGAAACGGGTCATGGGTCATAGGTCGAACCTACATTGTTGTATGTTTATCAATTAGGTCAAACCTAAGTGAGTTGTGTTTAGATTTCGGTGGAAACGGGTCATGGGTCGAACCTACGTTGTCGTATGTTTATCAATTAGGTCGAACCTACATGAGTTGTGTTTATATTTGGGTGGAAACGGGTCATGGGTCGAACCTACGTTTTCGTATGTTTATCATTTAGGTCGAACCTACGTGAGTTGTGTTTAGATTTCGGTGGAAACGGGTCATGGGTCGAACCTACGTAGTCGTATTTTATGAACTAGGTCGAACCTACGTGAGTTGTGTTTAGTTTTGGGTGGAAATGGGTCATGGGTCATGGGTCGAACCTACTTTGTCGTATGTTTATCAATTAGGTTGAACCTACGTGAGTTGTGTTTAGATTTCGGTAGAAATGGGTCATTGGTCATAGGTCTAACCTACGACCCAAGATTTATATTATGAGTTATGACTTTTTTATTATTATTTTTGAAATAAATTAAATAAAAAAAATAGTAAACCCAAACCGAACTCCTTTCAATCCAAAACCCGTTTAAACCTAAACATTCTTTTTTCCTTGAGATACTAATCCCCATCCACTCATCTATTTAAATTTGTCAACCCATTTTGACCCGATTGGGGATAATAGAGTCTAATTGGGGATAATAGAGTCCGATCAGGGATAAAAGAGTCCGATTGGGGATAACAGAGTCATACTAGGATAAGAGAGTCTAATCAGGGATAATAGAGTCTGATAGGACTCTGTTATCCAATTGGACTCTATTATCCCCAATTGGATATTGTTATCCCCAATTGAACTATGTTATACCCCATTGGAATCTTTTATCCCCAAATGGACTTTGCTATCCCCAATTGGACTCTATTATCCCTAACTGGACTCTATTATCTCCAACTGGACACTATTATCCCCAATGGGAATATGTTATCCCAATTGGACTTTGTTATACCCAATTGGACTTTGTTATCCCCAATTTGACTCTATTAACCCCAATTGGATATTGTAATCCTCAATTGGACACTATTATTCCCAATTGAACTATGTTCTACCCCATTAGAATCTGTTATCCCTAATTGGACTATGTTATCCCAGTTGGACTCTATTATACCCAACTGGACTTTGTTATCCCCAATTGGACTCTATTATCCCCAATTGGACTTTGTTATACCCAATTGGACTATATTTTCCCCAATTGGACACTTTGTTATCCCCAAATGGACACTGTTACCCACAATTGGACTCTATTATCCCCAATTGGACACTGTTACCCCCTAATTGGACTATGTTATACCCCATTGAAATCTGTAATCCCTAATTGGACTATATTATACCCAATTGGACTTTGTTATCCCCAATTGGACCCTATTATCCCCAATCGGATTTGTTAAATGTTGAACTAAATGCCGCTCAAATTTGGATTTGTTAAACATCGGGTTTGGTCGGATAACAAATGACTTATTTTTTAAATAATTGGAGGTTGGATTTGGGTTAGTTAAAGGGTTAAAAGGCCATGTTTTTAATTAATGGATCAATTTATTTTGGAAATAGATTTTGTTAAATACTTAAGTCCAACTTCTAATTATAGAAAAATAAGAATTTCTATTTTTGTTATAACTTTTTTAAAATTTTAAATTTTTTAAAAAATGTTAGCTAATATTCTTAAAAACTAAATGATAATAAGAAGATTGGGTTCGGTAATAAAAATAGATTGGGTTCGGTAATAAAAAAATATTGGTGTCGGTAGGATTTCGCTATATAAATTTACATTATGTATTTATAAGAGTAACATTATAAAGGTAACATTTACAAATTGTAAAAAGATAATAAAAATTAATGTATTTATAAGAGTAACATAATTTATAAGAGTAACATTATATAAATTTACATTATGTATTTATAAGTGTAACATTTACAAATTATAAAAAAGATAATGATAACTAATGAGAGCTAAAACTGAATGGTCGACTATAATTTCAAATTTTTCAAAATGTTTCCCTCCCAAATTTACAAATCTTGCTTAATAATGACTGTTTAATATTAATAGGATTCTAAAATGGCGCCATTAATCAATGTTTAATTGAAAATTAACAAAAATTGAAAATTTCACATTGCCGCCATGGACAAATTACACTGCTATTGTTACGGAAACATGGTCATAATGATTCATTCCACATCTGTTAGCGGTTTCCGCTCTAGAACTCGATTGACGATTTTCAGAAATACGCAGATTTCTCATCAAGCAATTCATCTTCTTCTACTAAGGTTTGTGATGATTTATATATGTTCAACAACTATGAATGCATGTGACAATTTCTATATATGTTTATTTGCAATCAACAACTCTCATTTGCATGTTACTATGGGTCGTAGGTCATGGAATTGGAAGGAATATATGAAGGGAATGATGCATTGTAAGACCTGTAAAATGAAGAATCTCATGATGATTCGAGTAACTCTGATATGAGTCCCTCAGATGATAAGTACGAACATAAAGTCAATGATGCCAAAGATAAAAAGAAAAGTGGATTGACCAGACTACCAAAGATGCGAAGTGCCTACACAAATTCCGGTGGGAAAAAACATAAAGTCAAATTCGATGCGTTTGGCAGGTTTAGTGGAAAGTACAGATCTGAATTCGTGAGTTTCTAAGGAGATCTGGTTAGGGAGAAAGTGAATTTCAGTTTTCTTTCATGGAGGGAAGCATCCAAAGAACTAAGGGATAAGTTGTGGGAAGAGATTACGGTAAAATGCTTGATCAATTATTTGTTTGCAAACATTATGTTCCATTCTAATTGTAATTGTTATGTCAGCGTTATTACGAAGTAAACGAAGACAAAAGAAAAGTTGTAATGACTCGTCTCGGTTTGCTCTTAAGAAGCTTTAAAAGTAGGGTGTATAAACGGGACATACACCCCAACCTAGGCAAGCCAGAGAAGCTAGCTAAAATTCCAAGACGGTTTCGGACAATAATCCTTAACCAAGATCACTGGGACAGCTTTGTCGCGTATACACAATCCGACAAATGCAAGGTAAATGTTTATAAAATTTACGCTAGATTTGAAAATATGTGAGATTAAGAATTGACATATGTGAGATTTAATTTTCTTGAAGGATTCGTCGATCTTAAGGAAGGAAGCTCGTGCGAAGTCGCGTTACAACCACAGGTTGGGAAGAGGTGGATATGCTACTCTTGAAGAAAAAATGGTAAATGTTTTATTCTCTAAACATTCCCTAAATAGATTCTTAGGACTTAAAAAAAGATTATGTGATTGAATACTAATGCACTTTTCTTATAAATTATAACAAGCTTGCAAACAACAAAGTTAAGAAAGATGTACCTCCCTCCCGGTGTCTGATGTGGTATAAAGCCCGTCAAAACAAAGATGGTAAAATAGAAGATGAGGAGGTTAAAACGCTCGGAGAGCAACTAGTAAGTTTGGGAGACTGTCTTTAATTTATTCATATCGTCTTGCTAAAGTTGATTATTTTTACATATTATTTTAAGTTGAATGATTTTACATATTATTTTGTGTAGCTGGAAAAAGAAAAAAAATCAATGCTAGGGTGTTGAAGGTTGATCAAGGTGAGGATGCCATGACATTGGTCTTTGGCCAAGAAAAACGTGGTTGCGTAAGTGGGGTAGGAACCGAAGTAATGTCTTCTATATATCTTCACGGCCCACGACGAGTTAGAGGATCGACGAAAGAACAAATAAAGGAGCTTCAACTTATGGTCCAGTCTGAGAGAGATGAAAAGGAAAAAGAGAGACAAGAAAGATAGAAACAAGGTGAAAAATGCCCTTGATAAACAACAAGCTGACATAAGAGCGTTACTATCCAGCCTTGGTTTTCAGGGGATTCAGGTAGGGACAAAACTAAATCAACTGCAAGTAAGTGAATCTGTCTATATAAAGACTAGACTGTACTTTATACATGCTAATCCATTGTGCTCATGAAAAGCAGTCTAGGAGTCATTCAAGTGGGTCCCAAAAGAATCAAACTGATGATATACTTCAACTGAAACAGTCCACAAAGGTTAACATAACTCTATTAACTTATTATTTTATTTTATTATTATTTTGATTAATTCAATTGTATTATAACATTGTAATTTAAATATGAGTATTTGATCAGGGCAATGAGACAGGTCCTGGAAATCAGTCTCCAAGTCAATCAGGTGGATTCCAACTGTAAAAAACTACAACTTTGTCCGGTAAGAATGACCGAGCCACTTCAACTACACTCAAAAGGAAACATTCTACACATGATAAAGTCAATCAAGTAAGTTATTCTTTGAATACTTCAATAATTTACAATCTTCATTAATTAATTATGGGAATTATAAATTGTTATTTAGGAATCTGCCAAAACCGTCAAAAAAACGCGGAAAGTTCACCTGTGCCAGTAAATACTCCTTCACCAAAAGGAGAACGAGTATGAACTTTTACAAATACGTTTTTATATTTTTTTCCTTTTTTCCTTATGATATAATGACACAAACTATTATAGACTATCAAGTGTCGACTAGCAAGTGTGACCAAGAGAAACATTGTCTCTTCTGGTACGATTTACTTGTCTGAAGTTCTACAAACATTTCACAATGTTCCAGTCCAAGACGACTGCTACAAAGTGTCGATTGACCGATCGATACAAGATGCAACATTTTTACCTCATGAAACCCCCGTTGCGTGAATAGTCGGGGAGGCAGTTAGCGGTTTGGCTACTTGGCCGAATGATCTTTGCATTATTGATGTGAGTTTCTGTAATTACTTTTTATAATGGTCTTTAAATTATTAAACTATTACAAACAACTTAGGTGCTTTTTTCCTTTTTAAATGATGTTGACACAGGATGATCAACAAATTGAAATTCAAAAGGTCAATGACAAAACACACTGGTCAACAACTAAACATGTTGATGGTCAACGGCGGAATCAACCGAAAGATTCAAAGGTCAAAAAAACACCTAAAACAAAATGAACAATAGAATATGTCCAGTTGACTAATCTTAAATCGAAGTTCACCAGGAGTAGTACTAATGCAGCAGCTAAGCCGGCTTAATTAATTCAACTAGTTAGATTTAGATTAGGATGCATATTTGTAATTACTCCCGTTTAAAAATTTATATATATGTAGAAGAATTTCATTTTATTTTAATCATATTTTTGTATCGTTTGAATTTATATATTATCCATTATTATACTTATTTCTCAAATGTCACTAAATGTAAAATGCCATCAAATTCATGTGATTATAATTCATTTTTGGTAACATTTGTAAAATGTCACTAAAAGGTTAGATTTGGGTGATTATAAACTATATATAGTCACATTTTACTTAATAATTTGTGACTAACATATATATATGGTCACATTCATTAAAGAGTATGTCACTACAAGTGTCACTAAAAGGTATATATTGGTAATTTTGTGTTAACAATTGTGTGATAACTAACTATATATAATCACTGCCTACCTAAATATTTGTGTCTACATCCCATAAACAGTCACAGTCTTTAAAAAAGACCGTAACTACAAGTATGTTATAGGGTCACGTAACTACGTAATATATGTCACTAAAGGGAAATGTAACAACAAATATTCAAAGATAGTGTCACTGAAGGATGCTCAACAGTGACACTTAAAATAAGAGATGTCACTAGAAAGTATGCAATAGTGACAACTTAGATTAACAATTGTGTGAGAATTAACTACACATAGTCACATTGTTCAAATTTATTTGTCACTAAAATACAAAAGTACTCACATTTATTTAATAATAGTGTGACAACAAGTGTGTTAGGGTCATGTAACTACATAATATATGTCACTAAATGAAAATGTAACAATAAATTTTCAAACTTAGTGTGACTAAAGGATACACAACAGTGACACCTAAAATCAGACAAGTTTATATTAAACGTTTTAGGTCACATTTTCATTGGTGTTATGTCACTAGAAGGTATGTAATTTTCACAACTTATATTAACAATTTTGTGATAACTAATTACATATTGTCACAATGTTCAATATTATTTGTCACTAAAGTACATATAAACTCACATTTATTTAATAATAGTGTGACAACAAGTGTGTTAGGGTCATGTAACTACGTAATATATGCCACTAAATGGAAATGTAACCAGAAATTTTGAAACTTAGTGTGACTAAAGGATACAACAGTGACTTTTAAAATAAGACAAGTTTATATTAAACGTTTTAGGTCACATTTTTATTGGTGTTATGTCACTAGAAGGTATGTAATAGTCACAACTTAGATTAACAATTGTGTGATAACTAACTACATATAGTCACGCTGTTCAAAATTATTTGTCTCTAAAATACAAATAAACTCACATTTATTTAATAATAGTGTGACAACAAGTGTGTTAGGGTCATGTAACTACGTAATATATGTCACTAAATGGAAATGTAACAAGAAATTTTCAAAGTTAGTGTGAGTAAGGATACACAACAGTGACACTTAAAATAAGACTAGTTTTATTAAACATTTTAGGTCACATTTTCATTGGTGTTATGTCACGAAAAGGTATGTAATAGTCACAACTTAGATTAACAATTGTGTGATAACTAACTACATATAGTCACATTGTTTAAAATTATTTGTCACTAAAATACAAAAATACTCACATTTATTTAATAATACTATGACAACAAATGTGTTAGGCTCATGTAACTACATAATATATGTCACTATATGGAAATGTAACAAGAGGTTTTCAAACTTAGTGTGACTAAAGGATACACAACAGTGACATTTAGAATCAGACAAGTTTATATTAAAAATTTTAGGTCACATTTTCATTTGTGTTATGTCACTAGAAGGTATGTAATAGTCACCATTTAGATCAAAATACCAACCAATAGTCACACTGAACATAGTTTAATATGACAAATTTTAAGCAAAACGTCACATCGAAAAAATATTGCATGTGACCAATTGTTGATATATTGCCACTAACCAAAAAAACATGTGTCACTGAAAAGGGTTAATATTGACATTATTTTATAAAACTGGAACAAAAATCACTGGTCTATAGTGACACCTCTACTCTACGGTGACTGATTTTTATATGCTACAGTTACGATTTTTTTGTGTGTCACCAAACAACATCTACAATGGCGCGACCTTCGGTGACATATTTAGCGAAAAAATCGTCACTAACTACCTATGGTGACGATTTTGTGTGTGAATGGGCAAACCAAAATGGGATGCATTGGTCTTGTTTATATAGGGAAAGAGTGAAGGTTTAGCCATGACGTTGCTTTTAAGAAGTTTCATGCATTTGGATTGGATAAAATGGTCCAACAATGTGGATGGTGGTGAAAAAAGTAAGTGTTATCAATTAGTTTAAAACACCCCTTTAGCTTTATTTGTTTGACGATTTGGGTCCCTGAAGTTTGTTTTAAGTCGTTTTTAATAATAAAAGGGTGTTTTTAGGCACCGTAAATGGTGTTTTCTTGATCCGACAATTGTGAAACATAAATGAAATATGGAACACAACATTTTATTAATAACGAAGGATCTGAAAAACAAAATGGTTCGGGTATCCGATAACCTTGTGTAAGGACGTACGAGCCAAGGGACAGTCATAGGTAGATAGTTTATATGGGGCATAGGCCTCCCAAAAGGTAACGGAGGTATGCAGAGGTTTCCTCGTGCCGGACGGAGATTGACCCTCGAGTGTAAAAGGCAGAAGGGAGCTTGATTGCAAGTTCGGCGGCAGAAGCATTCTTAGCTCCCGAAGAAGATGAAGCTACCGAGATAGGAATTAGGAGTTGTGACGAGACCTTCTAATTCGTCGATTCGAGTAGGAATAAACAATATTAAAGGGGAATTCAACGTCGTTTTGATTCCGTAACAAGTCCACGTAAACAAGCTGTGACAAGGTGTTTATTAGGTAGGTAAAAATATTTAATTTTGATGGCTAAAACATGGCGGCTAGGGGGGGGGCAAGAAGGCTAACAGTAAATTTAATGAAAGCGGCTTAAGTATTTTATTAGGTAAGTAAGGGCATGTTTGGGATTTCTTATTTACACCTCCTTATACCTTATATAATGAAAACTCTTTTTTCCTTCTTTAAAAGGTTTAATAAGTTATATTACCCAAACACTATTTTAATCTATAAAATTAAATAATTTATAAGGAGGTAAAAATAAGGAAACCCAAACACCCCCTAAAAATATTTATTTTTTGCGACTAAATTATGATGGCTAAAATTAGACGGCTACAAGAAAAAAACGCGGCTAAATGAAGTTTTAGTCTACAAGCCGAGTTTGAGCGGCCAAGAAGGAATGTATGGAACTGGCTAAGTGATAGACACATAAAGTTTAAAAGTGGAGCCGACTAAATCACCAATGATGTGCATGTCGAATTTTTGTGCATGTCGAATTTTTATACTCTAAAAGTGGTCTCGTTTACTTTTCACAAAATTCCATGCCCATAAAGTTCCGGATAAGGGTTAGCATCCTTCGTTGGCGTGTTACTTGTTTATTGGACGAAAACTTAATGAGTGGATAGATGTAGGCTAAATTAATATATATTTTAAAATTTTTTGAATTGAACTTGTTTATTTTGGTAACTAGCCTTATATAAATAGGTTGGACATGTATATAAATACTACTATGTTGAATGGAAAGGCTAACATTTACATATAATAAGAAAGAATTGGGATGAGGTGGCAGTGTCGAACAAAAAAAACCACCATGCACCCTTTTATGGTTATCTTAAAATTTAGGTACAGATATTAAAATGATCATCATGATTCGGCAAAACTTCTATGGTTGTCATAAAATAAATATTATTATGCATTCAATGTTAAATAACCGAAAAATGGTTTTTGATAAATGAAATGGGATAAAAGAAAAGTAAAGTGTCATTAATATAAGAGTGTTAGGATGCATTTTCTAAGTTTGTGGTTCTACATTTTAGTCTGCCACATTTCTATTGTACAACTAAAAAGAGTGGCCGAGAATTGTTGCGTGACAATTTAGTTTTTACTTTAATAAACGGCTTTAGGCTACTGACTTCTTATCGCGGCTATTTTCAACATAACATTTACTATTATATGTAGATGTAAAATTATATAACTAACTAGTTTTTATCTCCCGTATTACAAAAGTTGTTTTCATTTTTCGTTTCTAATATATATATATATTATTATAATTTTATTTATCGTAATGAGTTAATAGTATATTTAAGATTTGATGACAAAAGAGTTTCATAGATAAATGAGATATAATAATTCAGTTTAAAAGATATCTGGGTTTGGTGAGACCCATGACACCCTTAATTTTTTATTATGATTATAAGTAATTTTTTTTTAAAAAAAAATTTGATATTAGTTTTTAGTATATCCTTATTTTATATTATATTTATATCAAATATTTAGTGAGATTAATTTTTAATTGAATGAGATGATATAATCCGTTTAAAGTCTATTTAGGTTTGGTGAGTCTCATACCAGTGAATTCGGGTCAAATAAAAAATCCTTAATTTACAAATAAAACAATTTGGTGGTTGTCTTACATTATTCAATTCTAATATTTGTATACTTTTTTATATTTTAATTTTAATTATCGTTAGGATTTGATGAAGAAAATGTTTCACAAATAAATGAGATGTTATAACCCGTTTTAAAAGCTATCAGTGTTTGGTAAGACCCATGACCCGCTTATTTTTTTTTACTATAACATTGTATTTTAATTAAAAACAATTTTTTTAAAAAAAAAATGATATTAAGTTTTAGTATATTCATATTTTATAGGAATTTTCATATCAAATATTTGGTGAGATTAATTTTTAATTTAATGAAGTGTTATAACCCGTTTAAGGGTTATCTGGGTTTGATGAGACCCATACTTGTGAATTCTGGTCAAATGCATATTGAGCAAAAATATTAATTTAGCGAGATGCTATAACCCGTTTAAGGGCTATCTAGGTTTGGTGAGACCCAGACCTATGAATTCGGGTCAAATGTATGAGAAACCTTCATTTACAAATTAAGGATTCTAGTGGCTTGAGAAAAAGTAGGGAGCAACCAGAAATCAAAGGCCATCTCATCTCAAAATATTTTGTGTCGAGCCTCTTATTTGTGAGTGAAGAAGTGAACTTTGAAGATTTGATTTATAGCATAGAGTAATAGTTTGATGAACGGAGATATCGAAGAATTGAATGCATGCATGAGACTGTTTTTGGTTGACACGTGTCTTACCACAACGTCCAGTATGACCTCTTGGTGCTCGTCCCATTGTAGCAGTTGTCTATCTTATCTCTAAGTAAACACAAACGTTATCACTCCATGAATTATTTAGCACATGATTCCTAAGGTAAGTAGTTAATGACAGTAGACAAGTGTAATTAACTCTTTACATTATTACTCAGGTACTACATACTTCCCATTATGATTTCACTCTTTACATTATTAATCATGCACACATACATATAACCTACATTTTTATCCCTAGCAATTAAGCTAGCATATACACATTACTCTTTTGCAATTAAGCTAATATTCATACATTCTTTTACTTTCGTTTAACATGCATATACATATATTTCTAAATCTTTACATGAACTTAATCATGTACCTAACCGTTCCTGAGCTTGCTTGAGCGACACATGGGTTTCTTGAACTGACATCTTCTTTCTTTTCATCTTTAAGTCCCATTCTCTGTTCGAGTCTAAGCATATAGGATGCTTATTTCTCTCGAACTTATGCTCTGATACCAACTTGTAAGGCCCCAGTCTCGGTGCCCTACTGAAAGTCTTGTTACGTGGAATGATGTACTCCACTTCGACCGCTTCCCATGCATCGTAATTATCAGCTTGCTCATATTTCTCAAATTTATCTGCCCAACTCGGATAATCCTCCATTCTCAAAAGTTTAGGTGGCTTCGTAGACGTGCCCATCTCATTCTCTAGATTGATGTTTAGAAGTATTGTCGAAGGTTGTGTCATGAAAGAATTCATTTCCTCCATAGTTGCACGTAAATCAAGATATTTAGCAGATACGATGTATAAGTATTAGGGCGTATATTTAATAAGGCGTTTAAGACTTATACGCTATACTGAAGGTTATACGGCGTATAAGTATCTTATACGTTTTAACACTTATACCCTTCATCTTTAACTTATACGCTGAACCCACTTATACGGCAAATGTGACTTATACGTCAACAGTTGAACATATACAACTCATATGAACTTATACGCTGATCAAGCGAAACATATACAAATATCAGAAACACTTATACGCCGACTGAAGCAGTGAACTGACATGATATGAATCTCGATGAATCTGAATGAATTTGATGTTTTAACTCTTTGCAGAACTGATTACAAGATGTATACGAACATGAAACTGAGATGAATTTGATTTTGAACCACAACTGAGTGCTTAATTGAAGAAATAAGTTTTGTTGATAACTTTGACTTGCAAATCTTCAATATGATACGAGTTGATGTGTTCAATTCAGTAGTAAACACAAGCCTAATTCTCTGATACCAATTAAAACTTCACAAAACTGATCGAAATTATGTTAAAAAACTAATTCAACTCTTTATTGTATTGAGGGGAAACCAATATAAGATGAAAATCACGATAGATATCTCGTTTAAGCCCAAAGTTTATTGATAGTAGTGACTCAATACAAATATGAAAGTTAACGTACATGAGCTTACTGGATCAAAAAATCCAACAATAAAAGAATTTGATCCAAAAGCCTCCAAATGAAAACAAACTAAACCTATTTATAGACCAGCTGCAACATATACAGATATACACTGATAGGCGTATAAGTCTAGCGGCAAGCGTATAAGTCAATGTCATCCAATAGCAGCCGTATAAACCCACTGATATGCGTATAAGTCCATGCACATGCAAACAAAGAACTTATACGCCAACTAATAGCTGCGTATAAGTGCATATCCGTCCACCATAACATATGCGCTCCATGTAAACATATACGCTGTGCATGATCTATGCAAAAGCTGTCTCTACTATCAACCGACCAGTAACAAGACGAAAGCTAAAGACGTTTCGTGCATCAACACTTTGGATTTTTCTTCGTCTTGTTTGTTTAAACGCTTAACGTTTTGAATCCTTTAATAATAATGGTTTAAACTTGGTCGTTCAAAACATAAATCTTCAAAAACATTCTTTCTCACTACTATCGTATTCTGATCTTCGAATTTCAAGTTCTTATCTCCAACACGTATCGTTAAATCATCAATATGCAAGTAAGTATACCGTACATGTAACGTTTTCGTGTATGTTCTCTTTAACTAGTATGCTTGTATATATCGAATCTCTTATCCGATTATATAAGTATGTAGAACCAAATAACGAATACGACTTGTACCTAATTATATATGTATGATAGATGATATGGTCTAAAATATACATATTATTATATAAATACTTTCTACACTGTTAAGTATTTTTAAGCCATATTTTAATTGAATACATTTCTATTTGACTCATATTTGGTTTTAAAAAGTTGAATTGACACTGAGCTAAAATGAATTACTTTTGCCAAACTTTATACCAACAAAAGAATACTTGAATATATTTTTTATTATTACTACTTTTAACTAAATAAGCTACTACTACTACTAATAATAATAATAATAATAATAATAATAATAATAATTATTGATTTGGAGATATTGTTCATGTTTTGTTGAAGCAGCAGGTCATTTGGAAGTATGGGCCAACATTTGAGCAGGAAAAAATGTTTCAACATGTCAAAGAATAAAAGGGATTAGTGGTGCAACCCACTAATTGAAATCACCAAAACAAAGCCCACGAGTATGTGGGCTTAAAACAAGTGGACTTGTAAAAAAAAAAATAAAAGAAAGAAAGAAGTTGAATCCGGTAGTATGTTTTTGCTTTTATTTTTTTATTATTTTTTATTTTATTTTTGGGGTTTCTTGTTTGCTTTCGTTTGCTGGCCGCGTGTTTTCTGTTTTTCTTTCAGGTTGCTCCAGGATTGCTAATTGGATGATTGATGTTACGTGGTTTGATTCAAGTGTGGGGAGACTGTTTGCTTATTGATTGCCGCTTTCGTACGTAAGAAACAGTTTTGTAGAGAACACTGGAGTATGAGGCTTTCGTTCGAATTGGAGGGCACGGGACATAACTCGCGAGGCATATCCGCGTATTTATCAGGGGAGTCTGTTCCACTTTACTTATATTTGATTGTTGCTTTATTTTTATTTTTTTTGTCTTTTTCCTGTCTCATTGAGGAAAATGTGACATTTAAGTGTGGGGTTGGGAAACTAACGTTTTTATATTAAAAAAAAATTCAAATTTTTTTAAAAAAAATAATAATAATAAACTTAAAAAAATAAATAAATTAAAAAAATAAATCCGAAAATTAAAAAAAAAATATTTAAATGTCCAAAATATTTAAGGATTTTTTTTGCAAATAATGGAAAATGATAGAAAAATTTGAGATTGGTTTTTAAAACTACTATTATATATGAGATTAAATAAAAGATAACGCACTAAGCTTGAGATGTGTCGGTAGGCCCAACTAGTTTTGATAGTCCTCTTTAGCAAATTTTATATATCTAATAATTTGAAAAACGGTGAAACAGAATTCGATGTTTAGGGAGGATTACCATAATCTAAAAACTTTGAGATGGTAAGACTTAGATGCACTCAAACCAGCACACCACCACATGTCCATCTTTTACGAGCTTAGAAATAATTATATACTTTAGGGTGATATAAAAAAAAGAAAGAAAAAAAAAGAAAAAAAAAGAGAAAAGAAAAAAAAGTATGTTATGAAATTTATAAGTATTCAAAAAGTTGGTCCGAAAAGCAAAAGAAAGAGAAAGTTATGTATTGTAAAATGCCAAAAAAGCATTCTCAAAAATAGAAAAAGAGGCCAAAGTTGCACATACTAGACGGTACTTAGAGTTTACGTGTTACCAAGGGGATAGTGACTCTGAGGATACACTATTGGGGCTCAAAGGTTCTTAGTCAATAAATATTTTTTTAGGGAATATATATGACAAAGTCCAATAATATTTAGGGTATGCTCGTACGACCTCCACATGACCATTCATCCATCAAATTTCACCAAGTGCATCTACTTAGTACCATCAACGAGTTTGGCTAATGGTGATTTGTCGAACCAGTTTGCTTCGACTCTAGTTTTTCTGGCTCTCTTTGTCTGATATGGGTTATGTGTAGCCGTGGTTTTTGAACTTAAAACGCTTAATGCAATTGGGGGCTTGATAGGTTGGTGGATGGGTTTAAGTGGACAACAATATCGACAATCGCGGTTTTTGCGTTTATCTATGCTTAAAAGATAACCTATATGTTTTGAAGATCAGTTTCGAATTATGATTCTATTGCAAAATACTTTTTCAGGGACGAAAATATGTTTAAGTGTGGGAATACTTGATATGGTCTAAAATATACATATTATTATATAAATATTTCCTACACTTTTAAGTATTTTTAAGCCATATTTTAATTGAATACATTTTTATTTGGCTCATATTTGGTTTTAAAGAGTTGAATTGACACCGAGCTAAAATGAATTACTTTTGCTAAACTTTAGACCAACAAAAGAATACTTGAATATATTTTTTATTATTACTACTTTTAACTAAATAAGCTACTAATAATCATAATAATAATAATAATAATAATTGATTTGGAGATATTGTTCATGTTTTGTTGAAACAGCTGGTCATTTGGAAGTATGGGCCAACATTTGAGCAGGAAAAAATGTTTCAACATGTCAAAGAATAAAATGGATTAGTGGTGCAATCCACTAATTGAAATCACCAAAACAAAACCCACGAGTATGTGGGCTTAAAACAAGTGGACTTGTAAAAAAAAATAAAAGAAAGAAAGAAGTTGAAGACTTGAAAAAGCAAGCAGAAGAATAATGTCGGCAATGGAAAGACATGTATTAAAAAATTGAGACAACCATCAGAAAAACACACGCCGCCAGGAAATTGTGGACGCAAGTCAGAAAGGGGGTCCACCCCATAGAACAGCTGATTGGGGGCGCCTCTTTTGAGACCCCTGTTCGTGCGACGGTGCTCGGGAGGAAGAAAAGAAAAAGAAAATAGGAAGCAAGCAAATATGTCATATATATATTTTTATTCTATGAGACAATTTGTTAGTTTTGTTTTTACTCTATTCTTAATTATGAAAGGCTAAAACTTTTATACTGCCTGAGTTTTGATGAATACTTTTTAGACTCGTTTTACCTTTTGTTTTGGATTATTATTGATTGGTTCATGTTTTGGTAAAATTTTTATTTTATTTGGTTGTGATGCATATGCGTATTTGGTATTAATTTATAATCAGTTTTTGTTCCATATGCGTCTTTGTGAATGTCTTTCATGTATGGATGCATATTAGGTTACTTACTGTGTGTTTGTAACCGGTTTATGGTTTATTGTTAACGTATTCCATAGGAACGGTAATTGAGAGTTTAAAGATACCTAGTATTCTGCCACTTGAAAGACCGGGAGGTAATTAAGTTTCGTATGTTTTGGTCTTTTGCGGGTTTGGGTAGTGATTGCACGGGAGTGAGTTACCCTAAACTTCTTTAGATTCTTACAGATCCGAATTATAACCGAATTTAATAAGAATACCCCTTTCGCCTTAGGGTGTTTTGTGATTAGAGAGACCGGGAAAAGCCATATGCTCTTGAACATTCTTAGTAGTAAGTCCATTGCTGTTCTTGATGTTAACAACTATGTTGCATTACATAACATCAGATGATGGACTCGTGGGTTTATAGGAATGATTAGTAGAAGAGTTGGTTCCAGTGTAGGTGCTTGTGTAGTGTGGTATGTTACGTGGAATGATGTACTCCACTTCGACCGCTTCCCATGCATCATAATTAATAGCTTGCACATATGTCTCAAATTTATCCGCCCAAGTCGGATAATCCTCCATTTTCAAAAGTTTAGGTGGCTTCGTAAACATGCCCATATCATTCTCTAGATTGATGTTTTAAAGTATTGTCGAAGGTTGTGTCACGAAAGAATTCATTTCCTTCATAGTTGCACGTAAATCAAGATATTTAGCAGATACGATGTATAAGTATTAGGGCGTATATTTAATAAGGCGTTTAAGACTTATACGATATATTGAAGGTTATACGGCGTATAAGTACCTTATACGTTTTAACACTTATACCCTTTATCTTTAACTTATACGCTGAACCCACTTATACGGAAAATGTGACTTATACGTCAACAGATGAACATATACGGCTCAGATGAACTTATACGCTGATCAAGCGAAACATATACGAATATCAGAAACACTTATACGCTGACTGAAACTGTGAACTGACATGATCTGAATCTTGATGAACCTGAAGGAATTTGATGTTTTAACTCTTTGCAGAACTGATTACAAGATGTATACGAACATGTAACTGAGATGAATTTGATTTTGAACCACAACTGAGTACTTAATTGAAGAAATAAGTTTTGTTGATAACTTTGACTTGCAAATCTTCAATATGATAAGATTTGATGTTTTCAATTAAGTAGTAAACACAAGCCTAATTCTCTGATACCAATTAAAACTTCACAAAACTGATCGAAATTATGTTAAAAAACTAATTCAACTCTTTATTGTATTGAGGGGAAACCAATATAAGATGAAAATCACGATAGATATCTCGTTTAAGCCCAAAGTTTATTGATAGTAGTGACTTAATACAAATATGAAAGTGAACGTACTTGAGCTTACTGGATCAAAAAATCCAACAATAATAGAATTTGATCCAAAAGCCTCCAAATGAAAACAAACTAAACCTATTTATAGACCAGTTGCAACATATACGGATATACACTGATAGGCGTATAAGTCTAGCGGCAAGCGTATAAGTCAATGTCATCCAATAGCAGCCGTATAAACCCACTGATATGCGTATAAGTCCATGCACATGCAAACAAAGAACTTATACGCCAACTAATAGCTGCGTATAAGTGCATATCCGTCCACCATAACATATGCGCTCCATGTAAACATATACGCTGTGCATGATCTATGCAAAAGCCATCTCTACTATCAACCGACCAGTAACAAGACGAAAGCGAAAGACGTTTCGTGCATCAACACTTTGGATTTTGCTTCGTCTTGTTTGTTTAAACGCTTAACGTTTTGAATCCTTTAATAATAATGGTTTAAACTTGGTCGTTCAAAACATAAATCTTCAAAAACATTCTTTCTCACTACTATCGTATTCCGATCTTCGAATTTCAAGTTCTTATCTCCAACACGTATCGTTAAATCATTAATATGCAAGTGAGTATACCGTACATGTTACTTTTTTGTCTATGTTCTCTTTAACAAGTATGCATGTTTATATCGAATCTCTTATCCGATCATATAAGTATGTAGAACCAAATAACGTATACGACTTGTACCTAATTATATATGTATGATTGACTATTGTAATATCACATATGAAGATAAGTAATCAACATGTATGACTTATAAGATTCAACCTCCATTGATATTTCATAATCAAGCTTTGGTTTACAACATCACTAAATGCATAAAAATTTATACAAACGAGATAAACATTGAGTTTCTCAAGTAGAATCGGAGCCACACGGATCTGATACCAATTAAAAGTTCATGATACGGATCGAAATCATGTTACGATGTTAACGAACAACTGATTCAACTCTTTAATTTATTGAGCGGAAATCAATACAAGATGAAAAACACGATGGATATCTCGTTTAAGCCTAAAGTTTATTAATAGTAGTGGCTCGATACAAGATATGAAAGTTAACGTACACGAGCTTACTGGATCTAAAAATACAACAACAAATGAACAACGATCCAAAAGCCTACAAATGAAAACAATGTAATCCTATTTATAGAGCATCCCCTATATCCGTATAAGTGTAGTCATCATCAACGTATAACCATGCAAATTCAGCGTATAAGTCCACTAATTGTTCAAAGTCAGTGTATACGCTCTATCAATCAATATGTGGCTACTCGTAACCGCATAAGTCAACAACGTAAATGTTCATCAGTCAATATGTGGAAACATGTAGCCTAATACGTCCACACTTATACGTATAACCCATCAATCAATATGTGGAAATATGCGGCTACTAGTAGCTGCATAAATCAATCAATACACATATACGTCCACACATGAACGTCAACGTATATGATAAAATTTAATCATCTACCAGCATGGTTCACCGTATATGTCTAAAACAAAAGTCAGCGTATAACCACAACTTATACTCCCATTATGTAATATAACATATACACTGATTACGTTCTCCGAAAACCCGTTTCTTCACACTAATATCAACCGACCAATAACAAGACGAAAGCTAAAGACATTTTGTGCATCAACAGACTCACCGCATTTAAACATTCATATGACTTGAGGACAAATCCTAGAAAAGCCATATGCTCTTGAACATTCTCAGCAGTAAGTCCATTGATGTTAACAACTATGTTGCATTGCATAACATCAGATGATGGACTCGTGGGTTTTGAGGAATGATTAGTAGAAGAGCTGGTTCTAGTGTAGGTGCTTGTGTTGTGTGGTATGTTACGTGGAATGATGTATTCCACTTTGACCGCTTCCCATGCATCATAATTAATAGGTTGCACATATGTCTCAAAATTATCTGCCCAAGTCGGATAATACTCCATTTTCAAAAGTTTAGGTGGCTTCGTAAACATGCCCATATCATTATCTAGATTTATGTTTTGAAGTATTGCCGAAGATTGGGTCACGAACGCATTCATTTCCTCCATATTTGCACGTAAATCAAGAAAATCAGCAGTTACACGTATAAGTATTAGGGCGTCTAAGTAATAAGGAATGTAAGACTTGTACGCTATACAAAAGGTTATACGGCATATAAGTATCTTATACGTTTTAACACTTATACCCTTTATCTTGAACTTATATGCTGAACCCACTTATACGGCAAATGTGACTTATACGTCAACAGATGAACATATACGACTCAGATGAACTTATACGCTGATCAAGAAGAACATATACGATATCCGAAACACTTATACGCTGACTGAAAAAGTGAACTGACATGATCTGAATCTTGATGAATCTGAATGAATTTGACGTTTTAACTCTTTTCAGATCTGATTACAAGATGTATACAAACATGAAACTGAGAAGAATTTGATTTTGAACCACAATTGAGTGATTATATGAAGAAATAAGTTTTGTTGATAGCTTTGACTTACAAATCATCAAATTGATACGAGTTGTTGTGTTCAATTCAGTAGTAAACATGAGCCTAATGCTCTGATACCACTTGAAAACCCACTTGGTATGTATACACCTTTTTGTCTTCAGGTAGATCAACAAGTTTCCAAACACCCATCTTTTCAAACTGTAATAATTCCTCCTGCATTGCATTGACCCGGCTTTCTTCTGTCAATGCTTGTTTATAGGTCTTCGGTTTGATTTGCGATATAAAACAATTAAACGAGAACTGATTTTGAAGAGGAGTAACTTGTGAATAGTAACAACGAAGGCCCAGGTCGATTTGACTTCGAGTTTGTACTCCAGTATGAAGTTCACCAATTATGTTCTCTTTAGGGTGATAAGACAACGTTGGAGGAGTAACCTCAATAGGAACCACCACGTCAGTTGGAAGTTTATTGAAATTTTCTTCTACAACACTTCATCAGAAATAGGTGTTGGTTGAACCAAAGAATCAATCACATCACCAATATCCTCACCATCATCATCAAAGGATGGTGTGGCTAGTGTATTTTCATAAAGGTCATCAACATCTGATATCGGGTCATCAGTAAAGAATGGAATTTATTGTGGTATAATTTCTTCACTAATTCCTTCACCCAAATGTTGCTGAAATAACAGTGTGGCAACTTCATCAATTATTTACTCTTCAAGAAATGAAAAACAATTCCACAGACTGTCATAATCAAACATCCACGAACTTCCCTTTCATTGAATTGGAGTAGCATAACACTGACAATCAACATGTTGCACTATTACAATCCGGTTAATTTAGGTAAGAATACACGTCGTAATGGACTAGCATAACCAACAATAAATCCCTCCACGGACTAAAATTTACCATTAGTATCAAGAACGGTACATTGTGATCCAAATGGTTCAAGCCAATTCAAGTTCAGTTTTCGTCGATTAAGCAGCTTGAAACAAGTTTTTCCGTATCTCTTTACCGTTAAAACGCGATTGAGAGTGTAACAAGCCGAGGCAACTGCTTCTGAACAAAAGCTAAATGGTAGTTTAGAGTCAGCCGACATAGCCCTTGCCATGTCAATCAAAGTCCTATTCTTTCGTTCAGAAACTCCATTCTGTTGTGGTGTATAAGGAGCACTAAATTCATGCAGAATTCCACGATCATCCCAGTATTGAAGCATTCAGTTGTTCCTGAATTCGGTACCATTGTCGTTTCTATCGCTTCCGATTGGCAGATTATATAACATTTAGAGTTTGTTGAATAAGATCATTAAGTTGTCGAAGGTCTCATCTTTCGACTCATAAAACATCACCCACGAGAAGCATGAGTAATCATCAGTAACCACCAAGCAATAGAGTTCCCCGTTGATACTTTTGACATTCACGGGACCAAATAAATCCATGTGTAGCCTCTCGAAAGTTAAACTAATTGAATTGAAAGACTTCGTCGGGTGAGACTTCTTCTTTTGTTTTCCCTTCTTACAACTCAAACAATCGGCACTCAAACGAAGTCCTTTGATGTTTACTCTTTCAACAAACTGGTTGTGAACTGGATAGTTCATCTTACGAATGTTGATGTGACCCATTTGTTGATGCCATAACACAAATTCCTTTTTTGATGCCTTGTTGACAAAGCACTGAACAGTGCCTTGAGTAGATGATGATACACCTATATTTAGAACATATAGATCATTCTCGTGGTGCCTTCATTAGAACCCATTCATCTGGTATCTTGAATCCTGGCTTCAGAATCAAACATTCTTGACTGGTAAGGTGAGTTGAAAAGCCTTAGTCACAGATTTGTGAAATACATAACAAATTATTCTCTAACTCAGTGATGTAGTTCACATTTTCAAACATCACCTTCCCCTTTGACAAAGTACCCTCAACTACAATATGACCTCCTTGATTTCCCGCAAACCTCACATAACCTCCTTGAATAGATTTGACATTATTTAGTATATGGAGGGTTCCAGTCATGTGTCGAGAGGCTCCACTATCCATAATCCAACGTGAGTCATTGGATCTTGGAAGCCCCTACAAAAGTATGCGACAGGTGAAACAAGGAAATCCAAGCCTTCTTGGTCTTGGGTTGTTTTATTATATCATAAAAACAATATTCAAAGTTATCATGCTCACTATCAGTCAACGATTCAACCGATGAGCATGATTTAAACGAACTAGATTTAGAAGACTCAACATCTTTCTCAATGGTTGAATTAACAGGTTTATCTTTTGTTTTACCCTTAACCACCCAGTTCTACCCAACAGAACTTGACTTCTTATAAAACCTATAACTAGTTTTCTTTATCTTTGAAGGCTCACCAACCTTATTTTTTTTGAAAAGTGCATTCTCCACACCCCGTTTTAAAATCTTTATGGGTGGAGATGTGGGTCTCACAAATTAAAATGTGGTTTCTTTTTTACCACATGCTTTTCCTCTTGGGAACGAGAGAATCATTTTGGACATGAGTAGAACAAATGTCCTTCCTCATTATCACAAAAACATTTCCTCCAGTCCACAAACTTGTTAACTGGAAAAACTTGATTCTCTTCCTGTCTCTTTCATGCTTAAGTTTATAAAACTCATCATTAGATTGTTTTATATAGATGGCCTCTTTCTCTTCTTCAGAGGTCTCACCTTTAACAAAAACAATCTTTTGAAAATCATTCATCGCCTTGAAGAACCCTTAATCGCCTTGAAGAACCCTTCCGCTTCTTTTGGAACACATGATTGAGTTTCTGTTTTTACTTGAGACAACACATTCATCGCCTTGAAGAACCCTTCCGGTTCTTTTGGAACACAAGAGCTCCAAATAGGAGGCGGTACAACATGATATTTCAGATCATCCTTTCTCTCCCTTGAAGTTTCAACAGATGGTTTTGGGACAATATGATCAAGGACATATGATGAGGCGGAAAAAAATTTCAGTTTAGTTTCAACACTTTCAGTTTAAATTTTAATCAGTTGAAGTTCCTTTTTAAGTTCCGCTTTCTGATAAATATGCCTATTAATCGCAATATGTTTATCCTCAACCGTGTGTTTAAGCATAGAAATAGTTTTCTCATCTTGTAGGATTTTCACCCACAAGATTTTCTCACATGTTTGAAGCTTATCATATGCTTCTTTAATACTTTTAATATCAAGAAACATATTATTGTAGTCGGTTTTTAATGAGTTAATAATAAAATCTTTTTCATCACATGACTCACAAATTTGTTTAACCTCTTGAGTAAAAAAAATGTTACCTGTCCAGCCATTTAAGCAAGATGAGTGGACTCCTCTTCAACATCTTCATTACTCACTTCATCATCTGTCGTTGGAACACCTTGAACTGGCACATATGTATCACTCATTTCCTCAATCTTTACAGCCGCTGGAACTTCATCAGCTGTCTTACTCTCTTCTTCTTCATCAACTCCAAAATCAATTTTTCCATGAGACACTTCCTCTCCATTAAACCGACCTGCAAAACTTTCAAACACATCAGGTGGCAAAAATGTATTGAAAAATTCATTTGATATTGAATCAAAACTCTTAGGAGATTATGTCTCCTCAAGATCACTTGTCATTTCCTAAGCAATGCTCTCCTCTTGATAATCACATATTCCATCACACTCAGTCTTTTCACCATGAGTAAGATCAACTACTTTGATCTCATCCTTTACAGCAACATCTTCAACATCATTTTCCATATTTTCTACTGTTTCACCAGCATTCATAACATTTACATGTTCTCCAGTTTGTTGAACCTCAAAAATTACCTTAGATACATTTTCCATGTGAACAATAGAATTCCAGTTGAAACTTTCAATTCAATTAGCATACCTTTCTAGAGGCTACACAAGGATTTATTTGGTCCCGTAAATGTCATAAGTATCACCGGGGAACTCTATTGTTTGGTGGTTACTGATGATTACTCACGCATCTCGTGGATGATGTTTCTTGATTCAAAAGATGAGACCTTCGACAATTTAATGATCCTATTCAAGAAACTCGAGATGTTATATAATCTGCCGGATTATAAGATGTCATCTTATACGTGTACATAAAATACGACAGGGCGGAAACATAATAGCAAAGGAATTAAACATATGTCAACTCAAAGGAATTATCACAATATTCATAGTACAATGTCAGTACAAGTGATAATATTTTCTGCCAAAGGTTACAAAAGATTACATGATCAAGCATATTTATACATGATGCCTATGGGCCGTATATGTATTGCAGCACATAAGACTTATATGCTGTATAAGTCATATACATTGGTAATAAATACTTATACGCCCCCTTAACATGCTATATTAACAAGATCAGCTCGTTTAAACTACAAGACCCAGCATTAGACATTTTGCACTAACAAACTCCCCCTTGGATAGTGCCGGGTACTTGTGTCTTTAATCAATGTCGGTCCCGAATATAACACTCAATCACTCAATATCTCACTTTCGTAACCCACACATATAGTGTCGACAAGAAGGTTAACGACTTGCTAATTTAGGACAAAACAATAGATATGTTAATGGTGGAAACACTAACACACTAAATGTTTCTAGCTAGACACAAATGTAACAAACACACACTGTAACTCAAAGAATTTCCACTGATATAATATGTCAGATACAATAGGAAATCGATTAGGGTTTCAGAATGGAATGTTTATCCTTACGTGATAAAGACAGCAGTCAAAATTAATATCAGGTGTAAGGTCTAGGTGTTGTGTGTGTGTGTGTCATAGGCGTGCCCTAAAGTATTCCTTTTATAGGCCCGCCCTAACACCTGAAATTCCATATCTAGAAACCTTAATCATTCGTATATAATTAACGCTATTACAATAAATTCTAAGTGTAAAACAGGTCTTCAGGAAAGCTTTGCAGCATGTAACTTTGTCGAGTAGACCTGGTAACCATGAAGTGTTCTTGTAAACAGTTCTCCGGGCATACTTTACTTAGAATATTTTCTAAAGAAAATATTCACCTAGCAAACTTAAATCCTCTTGACCATATCAAACTTTGCTCGATATAATCCCACTAGCAAACTTGTTCTTCAGGAATCCCTTCAACTCTTTGTTAAGGTTAACTTATTGAGCAAACAAAGTGTGCTGTTAACACTGTAGCTTTGATAGGAGTTGAACCTTGCTAGGAAAAAGTCCTTAAAATGTTTCTTTATCAACTTCCTTCAAGCTTGCAGGGAACACTGTTTATTAATAATGATCCTTGCTAAATTTGGTTTTAGGTAGGTTTTAGCCCAGGGTTTGCTAGGAAAACAAACCTTGATTGACTTGAAGAACTACCTTGCTAGACAAAGTGAACCTTGCTCGGTTTAACACTTAAGAGGAATTCTAGAAGATAAACTTGCTCGAAAAGCAAAATACCTTGCTAGGATAAGTAAAACCTTGCAGGGAGGTCTGAGTTTGCTCGGTGTCCATACTTAGCAGTTTCTTAAGAGGTTGAGAAGTTTCCAATCTTTCTTTAGCCTTTTTCTCATCCCAACAATCTCCACATAGATTGGAACAACCTCAGCTGTACCAAAACACCTCTAAGGTTACATACACTTAGCTAAAATACACATCAAATTTCAAAAGAAATTACATATCATAATCAAAACAAATATTACAAGTTGGAAATTCTGTCCCATGGACATTACAAAGCAAACCTAAGCTATAAAAATAAACTTCATCTCCTTGAGCTTGAGGCTTCTGGTCTTCTAGCCAACTTGACAGTTGCGGCACTTTCCTTGAATGTGAATAACTGCCAGTGATTTGGATGATCAGTGGGAATAGTCCACCTGATTATATCATTGAGATCTTCCACATGCAGGAATTCCAAGTCAGTATCATCCTTTATGATGCCCAAGGCCCGTCCATCAGAGTTTCTGAGAATGAAGGATCCATCTTTATCATCAACATCAACACTTGCAATCCTTCCATTTCTCTGGACTTCCCAATTTAGCCTTGACATCTGTTGCCTCATATTTAAACATTCCATCATGTTTGCAAGACGGTTCTTGCTTTTATTAATTGCCTTGAATGTTTCTTCGGTAAACTTGATCTCCTTTATCCTCTTCAACATCCTGTTCCTCTCATACTCAAACAGTTCCAATTTTCTCTTTTTAGATAGCATGGGGAAGTCTTTCCTGGCTTAATCCTTGAGATGCTTAAATGAATCATTTCTTTGTCTTCTAGGAAATCTATGTATGTCATAGTAGTCATACAGATTCAAAGTTGCCATCTCAGCCAGCTGTTCTTTCTTTAATGGTAGGTTATCATCCATGATATCACTTCCTTCAACTCACCAATAGACATGATTACTTTAAGAGTATCAGTCTGACAATCATAGTACAGTCTCCTTGGTAGGTCCACATCAGAAGGTGGCCTTTTGTTGTCTTTGAAGAGAGGCTCTAGTGGTGAGAATTGGGACACTTACAGCTGAGGGCCTAGAAATAATTTTCTTCTAAGGTACAGAGGCCCTCACATGCCCAAATCTCTTTTCAAACATTGCAGTTACCATCTCCTTGGGCATCATCATCAAATCTAGAAAATTTTCACCTCCTTCTATGGAAAGTTTAGTGATCATGCCCATCACCTCCTCATCACCAAGCTGACCTGCATGGATAAATCTTTCTACCCTTGGTCCACAATCAAATTTCCCGAGGTCTATTTGTTCAGCCTCTAACTGCTGCCATTCTGCCTTTTGTTCATAAAATAATTCCTCCAGTTGCCCTTTCCAAGATTGTCAAATACACTTTCTGCCATCCCTTTGCTAAGCATCAAGCCTTTAAGGGTCTTGATCTTGTTTTCATCATCCCATGGCTCTAAGTGTTCAACTGGTTCCTGTTTCACAAAAAAAAAAAGAGGAACCTTGTTACTCTAGCAGTGGTAGATTTTTCAACCCTTTCTTTCTGATTTATTTCTTACTTCAATCTTTTTCGCTTTTCTCTCTTCACAGTCTCAACAGTTGTTAGATATGCATTCTCCGGTTCATCAAATTTCATCTTGTTTAATTCTTTATCAGACAGTCCATGCATTCTAAAGTAGGTCCTGTATTTTAGGGAAACACGATTTTTCTTTTCAATTCTTTTCTTTATATCCCTCACTTCACCACCCAAGAACTCCTGTAGCTCCTCATCAATCGATTGAGCTAGGGATTAAAATTTATAACCTTGTTTCATCAATCTCATGATTATTGGATTATTCATTCAACATAGACTATATGTTTTTCCTGTGTTCATCAGTAATTGTTACATTAGGGGAGTCAACAATGTCATTATCTTCATCAGAGAAGTCATCCAGAGCTTCAATTCTTGGTTTATTAATGAAATCATCTGGCATGACAATTTGTAAAGGAACATCCTGAACATGGATTTCCTTTTCTTTTGGACTTTCAACAAAGTATTCAGGCTTGTAAGACTTCTTCTTTTTTAGGTTCATCCTCATCATCATCTCTACCATCATATCTACTCCTCTTCCTTGTATATTTCTTCAGAAATTTGTTTGCATTATAGTTTCCCCATTTTTCATGATCCCAATTTTCAGGATGTTTCTCTTTGTCATGTTCAACTTCCTTGAACCAAGCTTTAGTTGCTGTTCTTGTCACTGACTCTCCAGCTTGATCAGTTACCAACTGCTTAGTTGATTCTCATGATGTTTTCAGCAGTGGTAGAAGTTGGTATGTCTTCATCAGCCTTTTTCAGATTAAAAATAACTACAGCTAGGGTATTATCCACCTCTTCTATTTGCCTTAACTTGATCAAGCTTTCAGTTACATCTTGATCAAGTTCCCCTTCTTCATTCAAATTTTTCTTAATCTCATCCTCTTCAAACAAAATATCCTGCTCTTCAAACTCTTTCTTAGGTAATGATTTTGCAATTCTTTCCCTTTCCAATAGCTTATTCAAAATGTCAGCATGCCTTTTGGCAGCTTGTTCATCAGTTTCATCAACATTCAAGACATCATCCATAGACTTTTGAGTTTTCAGTGGATGCAATTGTTTTTCATCTTCATCAATGGCTTTCCCCTTTGCCCTCCTCATCTCTTCATCAGATTCCCTCACCTCATCAGGTTTACTGGGAATGTTTTCAACTTGATCAATCAAATCCTCCAATTCTTCATCAATAACATCATCCTTCTTCATAGGAGTTTCATCATTATTATCTTCCTCTGTCAACACTATCTCCTCAGTATTACATCATTCATCGATAATTACCTCAGTTTGTGGCTCAGTACCAATAGCATCAGTTACTATGGCCTCAGTCATCACGATATCTTCTGTTTTAGCACCATCCAAATTCACACTCACATTTTCAGTCACTTCCTTATCAACTACCTTCTCAACATTCACATTATCTACATCATATTCCTACTCTCCCCCTTCAGACTCATCTCCTTCAGAACCATCATCATCTATTCCCTTCTCTTCACTACTCTCCTCCTCATTACCACCATATAAACTATAAAGAGTTTTCAAAACATCCTCATCAACATTTTCATCCCCCTTCACACCTTCATCAATCCTCTCAACATTGACCACAAGAGAATTCTTCCCCCGTTTTGGTATAGCTGAGGTCTTTTCAACCTTAGCCTCCAAGGTTTGAATTATGAGTTGTGCCTGTGCCAAATGCAATTTCAAATCTTCATTATCTTTGTTAATTCAACATTCTTCCTTTTCGATCTAGTGTTCTCAATAGCCACATCCATATATCTGCCAAACAAAGAAGCACCAGGTGAAGGGGATCGAGTAGGAGTATCTTAAAATGGGTCATGGATTTTTGGTTGGGGTTGGATTGGTTCATGGGGTGGGCTTTCATTGACATTTGTGCTGTGGAGGGTAATGGGTTTACAGTTCGGATTATTGGTGTGAAAGTATGTATGATTTCAAAGGTTGGTTGGTCAGTGGTTTGGATTTAGGTAGGGAATTGATATGGTGTATTTGGTATGTTTAGAAGGTGGGCTGGGATCTATTGTGGCATATACGGATCATGGATGGCTTTGTCTTCGGCTTGGATTAGGGATTGGGTTTGGGTTAATGGTTTGTTAAGGATTTGGGGTGGACTTTGGGTTTGAGTTTGAGGTGGGATTTGGGTTTGGGTAGGTGATATTTGTGGGGTTGGGATTCATGGTTGATTGGTTTAGGTTTGGGGTGGGGATATTGGTGGTGATATGTGTTGAGGTGGTGTTGGCTGGTTTTGGGGTGGGCTATTGGGTGAGGCTGGTGGTGTAGGTAAGGGTTGGTTCAAAATCCCCCTGTGTATGTGCATCAACAACCTCTTCAATAACTTCCTCTATTATCACATTCACACCTTCTTCATTTCCTCCTTCATAACCTGCATCATCATTTCCATCTCCTGCCTCATCATTATCAGATTCATCACCACTACCACTTTCCTCTTCCTCCTCAGACGTCACATGCGGTGACTCTGGAACCGGCATAATCTCCAAATCATGGTTATACAACCATGGTAATACATCAAACTCTGCATCAGGATTGGAATGGCTTGTGGAAGCCAACTTTTCTATCCTTTTAAACACATTGGGATCTTGTAGCAAATGAGTTGTCCCAATTGTTGGAAAATCTTGTAGTTCCCTATTGAATACTATTTGAAGAAATCTTGGGTAAACCAAGAATTTATCCTTGTTGGGCTTCCTTAAATTCGCAGCCAAACCATCAAATATCACCTTCGAAAAGTTAAATGGTCTCCTGAATACAACTACCACCGTGGCATTTGCAAGAGCATGGCTCATTAATGTCCAAGAGCCTTTCCTCGGTGCATAGCCTTGTACGATATGGTGTATCAAGAAGCGGTACAAGTTAGGGAAGATAACCTTCTTGAACTGGCCTTCATGTACATCGCCTTGGTAGCCCATACAATCCTGAAAGATTGTCAATAAACGATTTGTGGATAAGTGAATTGGGGCTTCAAATGCATCATTTAACTATAGACTTTCCCGAATCAGTTGCTCAGTTATCACAATCTCTTGGCGAGCAATGGTAGCCTCAATCCTTTTTCCTTCTGCATTATCGATTAGTTGGTCAGAGTGCTAGAAATCTAACTGATGATTTCTATAAATTACAGGGCACACTGTCAAAGAGAAACTCAAATTTGATTGTTGTAGCCATCTTATCATCAACGCCACTGGCTGATTATCAGGAGTAATTTGAAGAAGAGCCCACATATTGTGCTTCTTCTCAAAGGGATACGTCGGTTCTCCCATAACTGTCAAACATTAAAAACACATTAAAAATAATGATTAGTCATAAAGTTCATAACTTTTATATGTAATAAGTAACAATTTAATGAAGAAAAGAAAGATTTTCTTTATGAGCCTGTTCTTCAAAAAATTGCTAACCTACACAAAAAAAAAAACTAAGTTAGTTAAGATGAAGATTAACAGACAAATTCCATATAATCAGTGTCGGAAAACAATCAATTGATGCTTACCGATTCGGAATTTGAGGGCTGACTAATTAGGGTAGGGATTTTAGTTAAACGATTAGGATTCTGGAACGAAGTAGCGGCAATAATGCAGTTGTGTGAAGAGAGAGAAATGAAATGTGAAAATTTCTCTAAGTCCCTCTTTTATACCTTTTGAAAGTGAGTTTTAAATGCATTTTGTCATTTTGTTAATAAATAGTGCCAAAAACTCATTTTTAAATATAGGAGCATAAAGGTTGCTCTATAAAATTTTCTGTATACAAAGCTTGCTAGGAAAGGTTTAGTTTTCAAAGCTTGCTAGGTAATGTCTATTTGCAAAGCTTGCCCGTTCCAGAATTGTTCAGATATTTAAAGTAATTAAAAATAACAATAAGAGGATAAGATGAAGGAAGCTTACACGGATATACAAGATTGCT
Source organism: Bidens hawaiensis (assembly GCF_021521415.1). Lineage (NCBI taxonomy): Eukaryota > Viridiplantae > Streptophyta > Magnoliopsida > Asterales > Asteraceae > Bidens > Bidens hawaiensis. Next base: position 57,580 of record NW_027496312.1, read on the forward strand.
CGAGAAATAATATCTTAGGGATATTTCGAAATATCAACCTTGCTCGAATATCTGAATATCACAAACCTTATCCGAAAAACTTATAATATTGACAAATATTAATTCAAGTACACTTTAATACAAAAGTGTGCCCGAAAATACTTCAAAAGTGCAAAGTGTGCTAGAGAAGACTTATTTATCTTTTGATATAAAAGTATGCTCTAAACACAGAGTGTACCCGGAAAGTAAAGTTTGCTGCGAATTTTCTGAAGTTTACAAGTATGCTAGGAGAACACCTAGGATGAGCCAACATTTAGCAAGTGTGTTCTAAGCATAAAGTTTGCTCGGTAAACAAAGTTTACTAGCAAACCCTTGTAATTTCAGAAAAATAACACCAAAAACTATAAAGTATGCTATACAAACACAAATTTCAAATAAAACAACAAAGTTTACTCAAAATAGACATGTAAAGCATAATCAGACATGTATCACATAATATTGACAAATATTCATTCAAGTACACTTTAATACAAAAGTGTGCCCGAAAATACTTCAAAAGTGCAAAGTGTGCTAGAGAAGACTTATTTATCCTTTGATATAAAAGTATGCTCTAAACACAGAGTGTACCCGGAAAGTAAAGTTTGCTGCGAATTTTCTGAAGTTTACAAGTATGCTAGGAGAACACCTGGAATGAGCCAACATTTAGCAAGTGTGTTCTAAGCATAAAGTTTGCTCGGTAAACAAAGTTTACTAGCAAACTCTTGTAATTTCAGAAAAATAACACTAAAAACTATTAAGTATGCTATACAAACACAAATTTCAAATAAAACAACAAAGTTTACTTGAAATAGACATGTAAAGCATAATCAGACATGTATCACATAATCATCAAGTGTGCTAGACAAACCTAACTTTCTAAACATCTAAGTTTACTCGAAACCATTAATTTATCAAAGCCTTCCCGATAATACATGAATAAATCATTTAAGTAATAAAATCATCAAGCTTGCTCGAATATCTTAAACATTCAGTCAAAACAACAAAGTTTGATAGGATAGCTTAAAAACATCAAAGCTTGCTAGTAAACACATATTCAAACATATTCAAATGTAAAGCTTGCTCGAATGAGTCAAACATCAAAGTTTGTTATAATCAACATAATCAGTCATTAAGCTAGCTAGAATGATCTAAACATCCAATAAAACAACTAAGTTTGCTAGAAAGGTCACAAATCATCAAATCTTGCTAGAATTAACATATTCAATCATAAAGCTTGCAAGAATGATCTAAACATCCTATAAAACAACTATGTTTGCCAGACAGTTTAGAAATCATCAAAGCTTGCTAGAATCAACATATTCAAACCTTATTGAGTATAAAGCTTGCTAGAATGAGTTTAAACAACCTGTAAGACATCAAAGTGTGCTAGAGAGTTCAAGGTTCATTAAAGCTTGCTTGTTTTGACAGATTCAGACTCTTTCAAGGTTAAAATTAAACTCTTTTTGTCTTAAACCAATTTTCACTCAGATTTATCATTAAAATTCAATGTTTAAGAGCAAATGGTGCATTAAGAGATCAAATTTCAGTTATATTTCCTTTCATTTCCTTTTGAAAAGATCTTAAAATGGGATCATATTGGTTAAGTTGCCTCTCACTACTTCATTCTCAACATTATTATGACATATTAGACAGGTTAATAGTAGGTCTAGACTTAACGTGATTTTCATTGCTTATTGGTGATATGCATTAAGTTCAATTAATTAGCATAACTCAAAAATGGACAACACTGATTGTGCTATGATGCCTCATATCTCTACCCAGAGCTTATTTGGCTTTCCCCAGATCACCTCATTTTGACTTCAACCCTCTGATATTTGGTCAAAATATTTTTATGACATAACAACTAAATTGATTAAAATTTTTCTTTTTAAAACTTCAAACATATTTGAGGTTGAACGTTGGAATTACATGCCACGCAAGTCGTACTTACAGGCCTTTCATTCGGAATGTTTAATGGACTTATATTATTTCCTCCACCCCTGTAGTTCTAGTATTAACTCTCATGTTTGCATTTTCATAAAATTTGGGAACATCTCAATTTTTTGGTTGATAAAGATAAACATTGTTCATAGTTGTTCTTTGTCATATATATAAAATGAATCATTTTGAAGACCAAATACCAACGGGCTTGTGTAAGACTTGGTAGTCACTTTTCTGCCTATTATTTGGAGAGATTTATCTTGAAACATGCAAAGATAACAATGTATCTCCACATTAAGATTAGCATTTTCATTTTGTTTAAATCACCTCAGATTTTACACATCATGGAAACCAACCATAAATATTAATGACTGTACTAATTGTCTTTTTAGCCTATTAAATCCATTAGGTCATCATAAATAACCAATGTACTATCATTTCCCAAAAGGTAGGATCAATTTTCATGTAAAAAATTTTAAGCTTCTTCAAAGCTTGAACTGAATAATCTTATCATGTCTCAACACCATACATTTTCCTCAATTTTGCCAAAAATATTTTCTTGGAAAAACAACTTTTGTAAAATAATCATTTGAGCACACAAGCTTGACACAAAACTATGTTTTAACCCAAGCATTAGGTAACACATTCAAGAATCATCAGAACACCAATGATATATTTAAAAACAAGCAGATTCCACATAATGTACATCAAAGATAAATTATGCAAAGGCTATCCTATCCTAAACACATCATCAGTTCTAATTATCCAAGCAGTTTACAATATCAGATAATCATACAGATTCATCACTCCAAATCACATTCAGACAAACTTATCCTGGTATAACACATATTCACTGATATTAAGCAACTTAAGCATCAGCAACACATAAGTCATACACATAATCATTTAAAACACAAATCAGTTAAACATGAAATCAAACAACACTATCACTCTCAAGACCATTAATGATAATAAATTATCACAGATAGCACAAATCATTAATCAGATCTAATTAGAGTTGATCATACCTAAAGCTTTCAAGAGAAAGTTGCATTTGATTCTATCTAGTGGCTTGGTGAATAGGTCAGCCACATTGTCACTAGTGTCAACTCTTTTTATTTCAATCAAACCTTTCTCATTACAATCTCTAATGAAATGATGCCTGATTTCAATGTGCTTGGTCTTAGAGTGTTGGACTGGATTTCTAACAATAAACTGTGCAGCAGTATTATCAATGAAAATAGGGGTGTTCAAGAAATTCAAGCCATAATCCAGCAATTGGTTCTGAATCCAAAGAACTTGCGCAAGTAGGCAGATGCAACAATATACTCAGCTTCAGCAGTTGAGATGAACACTATAGTTTGTTTCTTGCACTACCAAGATACTAGCCTGTCACCCAAAAATTGACATCCACCTGATATTGATTTTCTACTCATGTTGCATCCATCATAATCACTGTCAGTATAAGCAATTAGATCAAAGGAATGGTTATTTGGATACCATATCCCTAAATCAGGTTTTCCTTTCAAGTATCTAAAGATCCTCTTGACAGCAGTCATGTGAGAGACTTTTGGGGAGGACTGGAATCTTGCACATACACATACAACAAACATAATATCTGGTCTAGAAGCAGTCAGGTACATCAATGAACCAATCCTTGCTCTATACTCATGCTCATCAACAGGCTTCCCCTTTTCATCTGCAATCATCTTTACATGAGTGTCCATTAGAGTTGAAGCAGTCTTGAGATCTTGACACCTGAACTTGTTCAGAATGTCCTGCAAATCCTTTGACTGGAAAAAGAATATGCCATCCTTCTTTTGTTGAACTTGCAAACTCAGAAAGAAATTCATTTCACCCATAGAGCTCATGCAGTATTTTGATTTCATGACCTCTTCAAATTCATGGCACATTTGTTCATTTGCGGATCCAAAGATGATGTCATCTATATAAACTTGTAGAAGGAGTAAATCCTTTCCTCTCCTTTTGTAGAAAAGGGTCTTGTCAATAGCTCCCCTATGAAAGCCATTGACAAGCAAGTGATTTGATAACTCATCATACCAAGCTCTTGAAGCTTGATGTAAACCATATAGAGCTTTGTTTAATTTATAGACTCTATTTGGATAATCAGGGTCCTCAAAGCCTAGAGGTTGAGCGACATACACCTCCTCTTCAATCTTTCCATTAAGAAAGATAGATTTAACATCCAATTGAAACACCTTAATATTCTGAGAAGCAGTATAGGCTAGAAAGATTTTTATAGCTTCTAGCCTTGCCACTGGTGCAAAAACTTCTTCAAATTCAGTTGCTTCCTCTTGTAGGAAGCCTAGAGCAACTAGTCTGGCCCTGTTCTTTATCACAATTCCTCTCTCATCCCTCTTGTTCCTGAAAACCCACTTGGTTCCAATGGCATACTTAGCTCTTGGCTTATCTACAAGTTCCCATACTTGCAGATCCCTGAACTGAGCCAACTCGTCTTGCATTGATTCTACCCAACTATTGTCCTTTAAAGCTTGAACAATGTTCTTGGGTTCAATTTGAGATAGAAAGCAGGATTACAAACAAATGTTTGTAGATTCAGATGCACTTCTGGTTACTCTTACATTGATGTCTCCAATGATGTTTTTAGGTGGATGATTTCTTTCAACATTGGAATTTTGCACAACATGATCAGTAGACACATTTGAGTCAAGCTATGTATCATTGAGATCAAGTTCATCAATGATCAAATCATTTGTTGCATCACGGAATTCAAGAGCTTCTTCATTAAACTGTTGTAAAGAAGATACAACATTATTTCCAATGTTCAAGTTTTGAAACAAAGTTTCATATCTTACTTCTCTGTTAGCTTGTTCTTGACTATGTTCTTGTTGGTTGCTAGGATCTTCTTCATTCAATGCATGAACATCTTGAACTTCTTGATTGTCTTGAATAACTTGTTCTTGATCTTGATCTTGAACCTGTTTAATTTCAACATTTGAGGGATCCTTAATAAATCTATATTCAGTTCTTTTACCAGCAACCTTGGACCATAGTTTGTCCAAATCAAGTTTCTTTTTAGAATTTTGCACAAGGACACTTGTCTTGTAAAAAGTATCATCAAAGTCTTCAGGATAAATATTAAAGGACTTGATTAATTTCCCAATGTCAAATAACCAAGATGATCCATCCATAGTATTAAACTGATTTTCATTGAATATCACATTAGATGATTCAATCACACTCAAATGATCTTTAACATAGACTCTATAAGCTTTTGAGTGTGTTGAATATCTTACAAAGAAACAATCCAAGGATTTTGATTAAAACTTGTTGAGATAGTCCTTGGTATTCAAAAGTGAGCACCTTCAACCAAAAGGTTTGAGAAACTTGATGTAGGGTTTTCTTTTAAACAAGATTTCATATGGAGTATTGTCTTGAATTTTGTTGAGAAGGACCCTGTTCTGAACATAGCAGGCTGTGTTGATTGCTTCTGCCCAAAAAGTAACAGGCAAATAAGCATCTTCTAACATGGTCCTTGCAGCCTCAATGAGTGTTCTATTTCTTCTCTCTAGTACTCCATTCTATTCAGGAGATCTAGGGGCACTGAATTGTTTTAGTATTCCTTTTAAATTGGAAAACTCATCCATTACTCCATTTTTGAACTCAGTTACATTATCACTTCTCATAATCTTCACCTTTTCATCCAATTGATTCTCAATCCTTGTCACACAATTTTTGATAAGCTCAGAAGCCTCATCATTGGTATTCAATAAATAAACCCATGTGTATCTTGAAAAGTCATCAATTATCACTAAGAAATACCTCTTCTTTCCTATACTAGGAACACTCACGTCACCAAAGAGATCCATGTCAAGCAATTCCAGTATGTTGTCAATTGAATTCACAAGTTTTGCTTTGTGTGAGGACTTATGTTGCTTACCATTTTTACATGAAACGCATTTGTCATATAGCTTGAACTCCCTTGTAGGTAAACCAATTACTTGTTCACCCTTAACAAGTTTGTTCATATTCTTTAGGTTAACATGATAAAGCTTTCTGTGCCACAATTTGGTTTCATTTTCACTGGCTTTTGATACAAAACAAGTTCCACCCCTAGGAGCCATCATCATAATCATATATGGAGGAATCACAAATTCAGGTTTGAGGATGAAACAATGAGAATAATCAAATCCAACCATATATACCTTATCACACATTTGAGAGATGATCAAAAGGTTATATTGTAATCCTTCCACATAAAAGACATTATCAAATGACACTTTGCCATTAGTTAGAATTCCTTTACCCACTATCTTCCCACCAGTTTCATCGCTTCCAAAGGTAACAGGGACTTCAAATTTTTCTTCATAGTTAACTAGAGACCTTTTGTCACATGTCATATGCTTGGCACATCCACTGTCCATGTACCATATGTCATTGATAGGTGTGGAATGTTCCTGCATAAATAAAAAAGAATTGATTAGTTAGATGACGAAATACAAGCATCATTAGCTAACAAATCATCAGTTACAATGACAATTGTTGCATTGGAATTGGGAATGGGTTTAGGGTCCTCATAGACAACTTTACAAGAGTCAGACTCATCTGATTCATATACAGTTTCATATAATCCTTTTACAATAGGAATGATGCTCTTGCATTCTTCAATCACATAATCTCTTTCTATTGTTTCAATAGTTACATGTGTCTCCCTTGACACTTGAATCTCACTCCTTGGATTCCAAAGAAAACCTTGTGGTTCATAACCATTCTTCAACAGAAACTTATCGTCACCATTTAGCTCTCTTTGCTTCTTCATAGTGTACACAGCTGCTTTTCCCTTCTTTTCTTTTCTTGGTGACCTATCAGACTCATGATACTTCACGGACTTGGAGTCTTTGTTAGGAACAATTCTGATAGGTTGTTTGTTCATTGAATTCTTCTTTATCTCTGGTTGAACCACACTCTTCTTGACTTCCTTATCAACTATTTCAGTTTTCTTCTTACCTTTGTCTTTAACATTTCTTTCAAGAAGATCAACATAATTCTTGCCTTTACCAAGGTATTCATCATACTTCATTTTGTAGAGACCAAAATCTTGTCTAAACTTGATGGAATTTGGAACATCAATTGATTTAATGGTGAATCTTTCAGGGCAAGAGTCTGTGTGGTGTCCATATCCATCACACTTCTTAAACCAGACTTTTCCATTAAAACTTTCATGTGATTTTCCTTTCTTGAATCTCTTACTTGGTCTTAGTGGGTCAACACCAATTGTTCTGAGTTTTGATACCATCATAGTAGATTGAGAATGGCACAAATTCTTCAATTTTGATTTCTTGCCTTTCAACTGAGCTCTTGACAAATGTTATTCTTTCTAGATTGATTGGCTCATCATCAATGCTTCCATTGAATATTGCTTGTCTTCTTTCATACTATTCCATTGTTTCAACTTCAGCAATATCAAATAATTCTTGGCTTGAAAACACAGGGTAAACTGGAATAAACTGTTCACTTGTAACATCTTCTTCTGTCTTTATCTTGTCACTGGTTCTTTTCTTCTTCAGATGTCCTTTATTTGATGGCTTAACAACACTGTAACTAACCTTTGACACCTTTGATCCTTCAAATATATCAAATGATACATGATCCCTTCTCATTTGCTCATGATGTCTTCTCATTTTGGGTGTGATATATGTTAACAAAGGGATCTTGCTTGGTGGACTTGACTTGCCACTTTCAACTGCAAATTGTTCACTTGATTCACTCAAGTCATCTATTTCCAAGCAATCTTCATCAAAGTCATCTTCTAAGATTTGAATACCAACAGAAGTCTCATTATTCTTCTTCTCCTTCAACACAAACTCACCTTCTTCACTTACTTCTACCATCTTGTAGTTTTCAAGGAATTCTTCTTTATCCTTGAACACATCTCTAAACTGGTTAAGATATGCATTTCTCTTTTCTTTGTCAACCTTCAAAGAATAGTTGTTATTTAAAGGTGGAGGGACTTCCTTATATTTGTCTTCTTCTTTGATTCTGTTAAGCTATCCACAGATGTTTTCAGTTGGAACAAGATTTTTCAAGAAATCATATTCAACATGAAGTGTTGTATTCTTCACTTTTTCTTCAATAACCATCTTCTTCAACCCATCAATTTCAGTCACATACCTAGACTATTTTCTATAACTGTCCATGCAGTCTTGCTCAAGACATTTGATTCTTTTTTCATAGGTCATGTTACTGGCATCATACACATTAATCATACTTAGCTTCTTGAAACATTCACTTTCCACCTTACCAACTGTCATTCTTTGTGATTCAACTTGCTGGTGATTTTGTGTTTGGTGATTGTTGTAGCTGTTGTTGAAGTTGTTGTTGTGGAAATTGTTGTTGAAGTTTCTTTGTTGACCTTGGTTATGGTTTTGATGTTGGTTCTGATTTCTAGGCTGGTACTGCTAACCTTGTTGAGTCAAATATTTGACCTGAAATGAGTCAAGGAAGATTATGAGAGATTGGAATCTTCTCAACACTCCTCAGAAATGGCTAAGTATGGAATCTGAGCACACTTGGACTCCCGAGCTAGGTTTTACTTGCCCTAGCAAGGTATTTTGTCCTTCGGGGAAGGTTATCTTCAAGAAGTCTTCTTTAGTGTCAATCCGAGAAGGGTTCACTATGTCTAGCAAGGTTGTTCTTCATAGCCAAGAAAGGTTTGTTTCCGGGTAAGCTCTTGGCTAACCAAGCTTTCGAAGCCAAGTATTTGGAACATCTATCAAGGAATTCTTTAATAAAACAGTGGTCTGATCATGCTTGATGAAAGTTGATAAAGAAGTATCTTAAGGACTTCATCGGGCAAGGTTCAACTCCGAGCAAACTATAGTGTCACCAACACACTTTGATTTGCTAATAAGTTATTCTTTAACAAAGGGTTGAAAGGATCTCTAAAGAACAAGTTTGCTCGTTAGATTATATCCGGCAAAGTTTGATATGATCAAGAAGATTGAAGTCTGCTAGGTGAGTATTTTCTTAGGAAAATATTCTAAGTAATGTCTACCCAGGGAATTGTTTATCAGCACACTTCAAGGTTATCAGGTCTACTCGTAAAAGGAAAAAGGCACAAAGCCTACTCGGAGAATACAATTGAGATAAAGTCTACCCGGAAGACCTGTTTTTAAACTTAGTATATTTTTGAATATCTAATTTGATTATGTACCAATCCTTAGTGTTTCTAGAAGGCAGGACAGCTGTCAGGTGGTGGCAGGCCTATAAATAGAATAATTTTGGGCATGCCTACCACGGATTTTGCCACTTTACACTTTTCAGACCTAATCGAATGTTCATGATTGAGTGTGACGGCTGTCCACGGAATAGTACGGAAAAACATTCCTTACAAGAAACCCTAATCGATTTACATTTGTTACATTTATTAGTCATTAAGCAACAATTCTGTTTGTTTCTGATTCCGCCGTTAACAAACACGTAATCTTTCCAAAAATAGCAACGCCACCAACCTTCTTGTGGACACATTTATTGTGTGGGTTGTGACATTTATTGTGAGCTGCGTGATCAATAAGGGACCAACAAGTGGTATCAGAAACTCAACCGACTTATCGCAATAATCTTAATTTCCTAACCCTAATTTACCATCCCACATATTCCGACTCGGTAAGCTTTAATTAAGAGTTTTACGACAACGATTAAGTGATAATGGGCTTTGATTATTATTTTTACTAAATCTCTGTTTCTTGTGCAGGTTATAAATTTGTCGAAGATCAAGTTCTTAATGAAATTTCTTCTTATCTTATTCAAATAATAAGCTTAAATTACTTAAAGTTGTGAACTTTAGGACTAATTTCTGCTTTGAATGTGTTTGTTTGTGTGTTCAGATATGGCGGAAGACGATCAACCAGCCTATCCATTTGAGCACAAGAACAATATGTGTGCTCTACTACAAGTAACACCTGACAATGAAGATTTAGCCCTTATGATCCGGTGGCTTCAATGATCAAATATACGATTTGCCTTGACTGAGTACCCGGTGTATAGAAATCACTAACTTGATTTTTGGCGCTCATCTCAACTAATAGATAACATAAACGGTAGGCGGATAGAAGCTACCGTGGCAAGGAAAGAGATTCATATTACGGAACGATTAATCTGAAGATGTCTGGAGCTACACGACGATGATCACAATCCAATTCATATCATAACTGATCATTTGCTGAGAATATTTGTTGATACGATGGTACATCCGGGGAACGTAAAAGAAGGTCAATTTCAAAAGGAATGTTCCCAAAATTATATAGATTCTTAATTCATCATTTGATCCAGGGCTTAGCCTCAAGAAAAGGATCTTGGACTCTTCTGATTCGTGACTTAGAAAACGCCATAGTTGCTATCGTCTATGATCTGCCATTCAACTTTTTGAAGATGATTTTTAATGGAATGGTGAGCATTTTAAAGAAGGCAAATAAAGACAGATTTCTTGCCTATCCAAGGTTTCTGCAGATCATCTTCAACCATGAGCTTCAAGTCTTACCTACAATGGGTATAGCTCATGTCCTGCAGAACCCATACACTTACAGGAGGATTGCTAATCTGGCTAGGACAAGCAGATTCAATTCTAATTTTGAAATTGATGTATTACCATGGTTGGTGAACCATGATGCTGAAATTATGCATGTGCTTGAGTTAACCCTCAGAGGAGGAGGAGGATGAGATGGAGATGGATGATGATAATGATAGTGACGATGGAGGAAATGCAGGTGATGGAAATGAAGGAAGATGTCCGGTCCCCTATTGTTGGTCTATCGTTAACAAATCAAGTCATAACTCATACAGATGAATGTGTTGGCAAGGGAGTTAATGACGGGTTGCTATTTCTAGAAAGAAAACCGTTTGTTAAAGGCAGAATCAATAACAAACAGTGGAATTGCTGAACGATCAATCAAAGGTAACAAACACACAAGATTCACTCAAAAGATTTCCATTTATATAATATAAATCATACAAACGATAATCTATCTAGGGTTTCTTAATGGGAAAGTTATATCCATACGATTCTAGAATAGCTGTCTCTCACAAATATTCTCTCTGAATTAACGAGTCTGTTAGGAGGCATGCCCTAAATATTCTTTTTATAGGCCTGACACCTTCTAAATAGCTGTCATTCCTTCTGTAAACCCTAAATAAATAGTACATATTCAAATTACATATTCAAAACTATACTAAGTGTAAAACAAGTCTTCCGGGTAGGCCTTGTAGTACATTTCTCCGAGTAGACTTTATGCTCTGCCTTCCTTGGTAGACTTGGTAACCTTGAAGTGTGCCCAGGAATAGTTCTCCGAGTAGGCTTTACTTGGAGTATTTTCCAAAGGAAAATACTCACCAAGCAGACTTCAATCTTCTTGATTATATCAGACTTTGCCCGACATGATCTTACGAGCAACATTGTTCTTCAATGGTCCCTTCAAATCCTTTCTAGGAAATAGCTCATTAGCAAAGAGTGCTTGGTAGCATTGTACCGTGCTTGAGTTGAACTCTGTCCGATGTTACTTGAGATATTTCATTACACATCAAGCTTACTCGGACCACTGTATTATTAAAGAATAACTTGCTTGATCTTCCAATCACTTGGCTTCAAGAGCTTGGTTAGCCAAGAGCTTACTCTGAAGTAAACCTTACTCGGCTATGAAGAACAAACTTGCTAGACATAGTGAACCTTGCCGGGGTGTACACTAACTAGTGAACCCTGCCCGGATATGACTAAGTTGTGAACCCTGCCCGTATATGCACTAAAGAAGACTTCTTGAAGAAAACCTTGCCCGATAGGCAAAATATCATGCCCGGCTAAGTAAAACCTTGCTCGGATGTCTTAGGTGTGCCCAGATCCATACTTAGCGATTTCCGAGGAGGTTGAGAAGATTCCAATCTCCCTTATAATCTGTTTTAGGTCAAATCTTGACTCAACAATCTCCCCCCTAGATTGGAACACCTCAGCTGTCCCAAAACACTTCTACAGTTACTTACACATAGTAAAAAATACACGTCAAATCAAAATCAAATTTTACATATTAAAAAACATAAACAATTACATATTCAGAATTTTGTCCGAAGACATTACACATCAAAGCCTATTCTAAAGAAATCTTCATATTTTTGAGGCATTGTGGGCTGCTATCTTCTATTGACCATCACTATTGCTGCTCTTTGCTGAAAGATAGAAAGGATCTGGTGATGAGTGTGATTCTCAGGTATGTGCAAATCCCTTATATCTCTCAGATCTTCATTGTGAAAGTAGGTCAGGTCTTCATCTCTTATGATTATCCCTAAAATAAGCCCTTCTGAGTTTCGAAGAACATAGTGGCCATCATTTTCTTTATACTCAATTTCAGTTATGATGCCATTCTTCTGTACTGTGTAATTTGGGCGTGTCATTCTCCTTTCAGAGCTTATGAAGGTATTCATGTTTCACACAGGATTCTTATCTTTGACCTTCATCTGGTAATACAGTTCAGCACTGGCCATCTTTTTCAACTTTGCAGTCCTTCTTGCTTTGTCAAGTTGAGTCATTTTCCAGCTTCTCTTTTCCTTTAAGAATGGGAATCCCTTGTCAGCTTCATCTCTCAGATATTTAGAGAAATCATTTTGCTGTCTCCCAGCCAACTTATTTCTGTCTCGATAATCATACAGATTAAGTGTGGCCATTTTCTCCAATTGTTCTTGAGTGTATTCAGTAAAATCACTTCTTATAACTATGTCTCTTATCTGTCTGCTTTCCATAATCACTTTTAGAGACTCAGAGACTGAATCATAGTAGAGAGTTCTTGGAAGATCCACATTGGATTTTGGTCTTGCTGTTCTTTGGGATCCAGCTCTACTAGATTCTCCTCTGCCTACTGCCATGTTCTGCCTTGAGATAGAAGCCTAAATAGGATGGACTTCATAGGTTTGCTAGGCCTTGATATTTTGAAAGCTTTCATGTATGTGGATTCAATTAGCTCAGCTGGATAGTTGATAAGAATTGCAAAGTTTTCACCTGTATCTTTGACAAGTTTCATAATCATGTTGACTATCATTGGATTAGTCATTAGCCCTGCAGGCACAAATCTCCCATCAATAAAGCTTCTTGGGTTCTCACCCTCCATCAGAACCTTTTTCCACTCAGCCTTCTGTATATAGAAAAGTTCTTTCACGTCCTCCTTTTCTAGTGCATTAAACGTGTCTTCATCCATTCCCCTTTGATTTGTTATAATGTTCCTCATAATTTGGATCATCTCTTCATTGTCCCATGGAACTATAAGTTCATCAACAGTTTCAGGTTTTGGTTACTCTGGGATTGGTGTGTCTTGGGCTGTTTGCTCTTTTGATCTCTCCTTTTCATTTTGTGCCTTTTGTTTCTCCCTTAAAGTCATTATCTTTCTTTTCTTCTTAGGAGGCTCTTGTTCAGCTTGAGCTTTCCTTGATTGTTCAGCATATGGTTAAGGTTGTAACCTTTTGAATTTTTCCTTTCTTTTCATGTTGTTAAAAATTGATTCAACTGTGGCTTTATCCAAACATTGAACCATGTTAGGCTTCATCCCTCTCTCCAACAGGTATCCAAACTTTCCTATACATTTCCAATTATGTTTTCAGAAGGATGATTCTTTTCAACATAAGGGTTTTGAACTATCATCTCAGCAGACACAGTTGTGTCAAGATTTGATTCATTGAGTTATGGATCATAAATGATCAATTCAGTTTCAGCATCATGAAACTCTGGTGCTTCTTCATTGTTCTGTCTTTAAGTGGATGCACCATTGTTTTCCATATTCAATCTTTCAAAGAAATCTTGAAACCTTGTTTTTATAGCTTCCTCTTCATTTGTTTGGTTGCTTGGATTTCCTTCATCCTTAACTTGATCATTCTGCACTTCTTGATTGTATTGATTGACATCTGCATGATCTTTTTCTGGACTGTGATTGTTCCCTTGATCAATGTATTGAACTTGTTCAACAATTTCACTTGAGGGAACCTTTATAAAAGTATACTCCATTTCTTGTCTAGGAACCTTCTTCCACAACTTTTCTAAGTCCAATGTTTTCTTCTTTTTCTCTTCAATCACACTGGTCTTGTAGAATGAGTCATCAAAGTCTTCAGGATAAATCTTGAAAGAAATTATCAATTTCTCATGATCAAACAGCCATGTTGCACCATCAACTGTGTTGAACTGATTTTCATTAAAGATAATGTCAGATGATTCAATAACACTCAAATGGTCTTTCACATATACTCTGTATGCTTTTGAGTGTGTAGAATAACCAACAAAGAAGCAATCCAAGGATTTTGTTTGAAACTTGTTCAAGTAATCCCTGGTGTTCAGAAGAAAATATTTACATCCAAAAGGCTTGAAAACTTGAAGTAAGGCTTTCTATTATTGACAATTTCATATGGTGTCTTGTTATGCCTTTTGTTGACAAGTACCCTGTTCTGAACATGGCAGGCAGAATTAATGGCTTCAGCCCAAAATGTAACTGGTAGATTTGCATCTGCTAGCATGGTTCTTGCAGCTTCAATTCATTTTGTTCAGGAGTTCTAGAAGGTGAGAATTGCTGAAATATCCCTTTTCTGTACAAAATTCTTCCATGACGCCATTTTTGAAATTAGTACCATTATCACTTCTCATCATCTTAACATTCTTATTCAGTTTGTTCTCAATCATTGTCACACAGCCCTTAATCAGCTCTGCAGTCTCATCCTTTGTACTTAGGAAATAAACCCAAATATATCTTGAGTAATCATCAATGATCACAAGACAATATCTTTTCTTTCCTGTACTTGGCACACTCACAGGACCAAAAAGATTCATGTGAAGTAATTCAAGTGCTTGATCAATAAAGTTGATGAGCTTTGTCTTATGAGGAGATTTGTGCTGCTTGCCTTTCTGGCATGAACTACAATGATCTTCCAATTTGAACTCTCTTGTAGGTAAGCCAATTACATGCTCACCTTTCACAAGTCTATTCATGTTCTTCAGATTCACATGAAATAATTTCCTATGCCACAATTTTGACTCATTTTCTGTGGCTTTGGAAACAAAACATGTACCACCCCTTGAAACAACCTCTTTCATAGTAAGCTCATATTGGTCGCCATATCTTGGGGCCATCATCATAATCATTTCAGGTGGGATTACAAATTCAGGTTTTAAGACGAAACAGTGTGAGTCATCAAAACCAACTTTGTAACCCTTATCACACATTTGTGATATGCTTAGCAGATTATACTGGAGACCTTCAACATGAAACACATTATCAAATGAAACCTTTCCATTTGTAAAAATTCCTTTTCCAACTGTTTTTCCACCATTCTCATCACTTCAAAATGCCACAGGATCTTTAAACTTTTCTTCAAAGTTAACAAGTGACCTCCTGTCACAAGTCATGTGCCTAGAACAACCACTATCCATGTACCATATTTCATTCAGTGGAGTGGACTGTTCCTGCATAAAAGAAAGAATTTGATTAGTTGAGTGATGAAGTGCAAGCCATCTCAACTTGCAGCTCATCAGTTTCAATTTTAGTGACATCATTGGAAGTGAGTGTTGTTGGTTTAGGATCTTCATGAGTGATTTCAATATTGTCTGAATTATCTGTTTCATATCCACACTCTCTTGGTGTTTTAACAAATGAGGTTGTGCTTTGTAATTCTTCTGGTACAATGTCATTCTCTTGAACTACATAGTCTTTCTTTTCTGAGTAATCTCTTACATCAGCAACTTTATCCATCTTAGCCTCAACCTTAGGTTTCCAAAGGAATCCTTGAGGTTCATAACCATGTTTCAATAAAAACTTCTCATCAACAGTAAGTTCAGTTGGTTTCTTTCTAGGAAAGATACCTCTGATTTTTGTCTTCTCACTGTTTGGTGATCCTTGAGGGCCATCAAACTTGACTGATTGTGTGTCTTGTTTGGGACTGATTCTCAAGGGCTGAAAGTTCTTTTTGACAACTTTCTCATGCTTCTTAGGAGATCTGCTCCTTTTAGCTTGTTCAGCTACATGTTTCTTTGTCTTTTCATCAGTTTTCTTTTCTTTCTTGGTCTCTGCTGATGGTTTCAAGCTGTCTTCATTCAATGCCTCTTTTTCACAAGCCTTTCCCTTTCCTAGGTATGCATCATACTTTTGCTTGTACAGAACAAAGTCTTGTCCATACTTTGTCTCATCTGGGACATGAAAAGGCTTGAATTTGAGTCTCTCATTACAAGAATCTGTGTGATGAGCATACTCATCACATTTCTTGCACCAAACTTTTCCCTTGTATTCTTCATGATTACTTCCCTTTTTAAACCTTTCACTTGGTCTAGGTGCTTTGACTCCATGTGTCTTCTGAATTTTTAGACCATTAAAATCAATTGAGGAAGGAACAAAATTACTCAATCTTGATGACTTGTCTATCAATCTTGCTTTTTACAAACACAATTTTCTGCATATTCAAAGGTTCTTCATCTTGACTTTCTCTATGTCTTGACTGCCTCTTCTTATATTCTTCTAAGGTTTCCACCTCCCCAATGTCAAACACCACATGACTAGAGAAAATAGGGTAAACTGGAATAAAATTCTCAATATCAACTTCTTCAGTTTCTCTTTTCTTTTTGTTTTTACTTATCCTTTCCAATACAGCCTTGCTTGGTGGCCTGACTGCATTGTAGCTTACCTTCTTTCTCTCACATATATCAAAAGATACATGTTCTCTATTCATTCTTTCATTTTGTTTCTTCATTTTTGGTGTCATTGGAGGTAGCAAAGGAAGTTTGTCTATTGACTCTGGTTTCTTTATCCTTCTTCCTCTATCAGCTGCCTTGATTTCTTCATCAGTTATTTAATCACTTAATTCACTCAAATCATCTTGATTGAGATCATCAAAATCAAAGTCATCTTCAGAGACTTGAACTCCAATTGAATTGTCTTCTTTCACCTCTTTCTTTATCACAAATTCACCTTCTTCATTCAACTCAACATTCTTGTACAAATCAACAAATTCTTCTTTTTCTTGAAAGACATTTCTGAATTGTTGTAGATATGCATCTCTTTTCTCTTTATCAACTTTTGGCATAAAGTTGTTGTTGAATGGTGGTGGAACTTCTTTGTATTTATCTTTCTCATTTAATTGGTTTAGAATACCACATATGTTTCATGTGGAGACCAAGTTCTTTAAAAATTCATTCTCAACTTGCAATTTTGTGTTCTACATCTTTTCTTCAACAATCATCTTCTTCAACCCATCAATCTCAGTGTGTATCTTTTCTGAGCTCTGTAACTACTTATGCAGTCATCTTCTAAACTTTTAATCTTTTCTTCACTGATAAGCTCACTAGCCTCATATCCATTGATGATACTTTGTTTCCTAAAACACTCACTTTCTAGCTTGCCTACTTTTGTTTTTAGTTCAATGATAATTTCATTTAAATCAATAGTCAAGTAGAGTGTACCTGAGATGATGATCCAACTTCTTTCTTAATCAATGCCATAAATGCCACATTTTCTCTGTTGATGTCATCTACAATGTCTTATTCATGATTGCTCCAATCAAAGTTACCCTCATGTTTTGTAGTTACAACTACATTCCCTTGATTTCTAGGTTGATTTTGATTGGTTGGGTCGGAGTTGTTTGGAACAGTTTGAAGGTTTTTGGTTGTTTTTTCTTTGAAAATTTTGATTCTTAGGCACAACTTGATGATGATGGTTCATTTGAGGCTGTTGAAAGTTGTTGAAGTTGGGATTATTTTTATGAAGTTGTTGTTGGGATTGTTGTTTCTCTGCTGGTTCTGTTGATATTGATACTGCTGATTTCTTGACTGATTTTGGTATTGGTCCATTTGAAAGTTTCTTGGCATGTAACATTCTCTAGAAAAATGACAAGGATGTTGGCAGTTATAGCAAATGGCTTTTGACTTATCAAAACCAATTCTTTCATTAGGCCCTGATAGAAGTCATCTACCAGTCCTGTTGTACAACCTTTTGCTTCCAAGAGCCAACATGGCTGCTTGCCATTACATATCCATGTCTTCCAAATCATCAGCATCAATATGTTCAAGGTCATCCTGGATGACACTGGTATGAATCAGATTCTTTGCTGCAAAAGCATTGTATGATTCTGTAAACATGGAGGGAAAAGCCTGTGTTTCACTTCCTTAGCCATTTCCTCCACCAGTGTAAGTTACATGTCCACTAGCCATTGAGGCAGAATCAGTGTCATCCATTAGTTGGACATTGAACCTTTGCTGGTTTCCATGATGACTTTTACTACCACCAACAAAAGATTTAGGTGTATCAACACCATGCTCAACTAGTTCTTCTATGATGGGAATATGTTGTTGGTTTTTGGTTGAGAAGTTTCCCATTGGTGCAATGAGAGCATTAGTGACCTGGAAACATGGCTTCTCTTCTTTGATCATTTCATTTTCAATCATCTCAATTTTAGCAGCCTGAAGGAAGCACACTACATCATCAACTTTCAAATCATTGAAATTGGGCTTTTGGAGGATGAATTTGCAGGCAGTGCACCATTCCTTAGGCATTGAGTTAAGTAACTTGGTATTCAAGTCAAAATCAGTCATGACATAGTCAGTGGTTCTTAGCTCATTCACAATTGCCAAGAATATTTACAGGATTGACTTCAATCTCTCTTCATCCTTGTATTTTAATCTCTCTAGCTGTTGCTTGAGCCTTTGCTTTTTGATGTTCTTCAATTCAGTGTTTCCCTCAAACATTTCAAGGATTGCATCATACATAGCCTTAGTTGTGGTGTGATGTGCACCTTGGTCAATATTTCCCATGACAGTCCTAGCTTTATCATTGCTAAGGCCCTGTCATCTACTTTCCTCAATCTTTCACACACAGCTGCTGTTGCAGTTGCATTTGCAACCTCATTGGTGTCTTGTGTACCAGTCTTAATTGAGTTCCACTTATCCACATCATTATAGCAAACTGTTGCTTCAAATAAGACCATCCATTTTGTGAAGTTTTCCTGTCCATAGAGTCTAGGAATCTTATTAGTAGACACCTCTTGTTCTTCGTAACAAGACATTTTGAAAATCAAAATCAGTTAATTTGAAAAAGACAAGTTTTAAAACATTCTGATCTGAGAACCAGTTTTTCAGATCTGATGAATCTGGTGCGATTAGAACAAGATTTAGAATTAAAAATTTAAATTTTAATTGAAATAAGGAAGAGAAAATACCGGTAAGTTGTAGATCTGGACGGAAATGAAGAACAGAGCAGCTGACGTCACTATTTAATGGAACGGTATTCTGCTTACGTCATTGTTCTTCAGATCTTCAATCAGCAACAAATTTCCTACTAAAATAGCAGTGACCAGCTCTGATACCACTTGTCAGGTCCCCGATTGTTGGTAGATCGTTAACAAATCAAGTCATAACTCACACAGATGAATATGTTGACAAGGGAGTTAATGACGGGTTGCTATTTTTAGAAAGAAAACCGTTTGTTAAAGGCGGAATCAATAACAAGCAGTGGAATTGCTGAACGATCAATCAAAGGTAACTAACACACAAGATTCACTCAAAAGATTTCCATTTATATAATATAAATCATACAAACGATAATCTATCTAGGGTTTCTTGATGGGAAAGTTATATCCGTACGATTCTAGAACAGCTGTCACTCACAAATCTCTCTGAATTAATGAGTCTGTCGGTTCTTTTCGTTGTTAGGAGGCGTGCCCTAAATATTCCTTTTATAGGCCTGACACCTCCTTAACAACTGTCATTCCTTCTAGAAACCCTAAATAAATAGTACATATTCAAATTACATATTCAAAAGTATCCTTAGTGTAAAACAAGTCTTCCGGGTAAGCCTTGTAGTACATTTCTCCGAGTAGACTTTATGCTCTGCCTTCCTTGGTAGACTTGGTAACCTTGAAGTGTGCCCGGGAACAGTTCTCCGGGTAGGCTTTACTTTGAAATATACTCACCAAGTGGACTTCAATCTTCTTGATTATATTAGACTTTGCCCGACATGATCTTACAAGCAACCTTGTTCTTCAATGGTCCCTTCAACTCCTTGCTAGGAAATAGCTTATTAGCAAAGTGTGCTTGGTAGCACTGTACCCTGCTTGAGTTGAACTCTGCCCGATGTTACTTGAGATATTTCATTACACATCAATCTTACTCAGACCACTGTATTATTAAAGAATACCTTGCTCGATCTTCCAATCACTTGGCTTCATGAACTTGGTTAGCCAAGAGCTTACTCTGAAGTAAACCTTACTTGGCTATGAAGAACAAATGTAACACCCCGTAACCGCAACGGAAACGTAAACGGGATGCAACAGACACATCTGATATCAACAGCATTGCTTATAAAGAAAACACCACTACATTAATTTACATCATATTACATTGTTCCAAGTTTAGTTCCCGTCTAGGCGTTACACATAAGTTTTACCAACAGCACATTAACATATTTAATACAAAATGATCACTAAGCTTCCACAAAAAGCACGCATCATCAAGCATGTAGCACTTATTCCAGTTTGGGAATACCTAGAAAGCATGTAAAGAAAACGGGTCAACTACGAATAGTCAGTGAGTTTCACTAATTTAAGTAAACAGTGATAAATCATTATCATAATAATATATTAGCGATGTAATTATGCTGAGCCCACAAGTGAAACCTCTGACTATCACACACAACCCCCATGGCATATCCCCCGCCCACGGACCTGCCCCATACCGCTATGTCTAACATTACATAGCAAAATATATATAACAACAAAATAGACAAGTGCAACTGGCTGGGAAACATCAGCAAATCCATGCCGGACCAGTTGGGTTTGTCAGACCAATAGTACTATTCACACTCTACCGGCTTTCAGTTAATCACTCGTGTTGCGGGGCCTTACAATGTTAGCAACTCAGACAATTACCATCTTAGTACATTTCCGTACGATTCCCGTACAATAAAACATATATAAATACACGCAAATCCATGCGTTCAGTATGTATTTAAACATTTTGATAACAAATGCTTTCCGCCCCGGGAAAATATTTAAAAACAATTCAGAAACAGGGGCTCGTGAAACTCACCTTAACGTAAGCAAGCAGTAACACAATACACAGCTACTAATCCGGATCTGTATTATGATCCCTAAATTCGTTACTATTCAATCATTATTAATATAACTTTAACCGTGTTAACCGGTACATCTAGGGACACTGTTAACCCAGTACTGTAACCGTTCCGGGGGCAATGATAACCCAGAAACACTTCTCAGGACTCAGATTGTGATATCCTTTAGAATTCACTGGTCAAAATTACTATTAGTCGTTTTTCTCGTTTTGCGTGCCTAGCACGGTTATCCGTTTTCACGTTTCAAAAATGAGTTTGGTCACACACGACCCGAAAATATTTGTTGAATGATAATTTAATTTAGGTTGTGAATTTAGAGCTCGGTTTAGACGCCCCGATTGGCCGCGGGACCCGTTTCCGTCTTTGGCGTACCGGAAACTGTTAAATCGTTTAAGATTACCCAAAGCATCCGAATTATTTTCGGATGATTCATTTTTACTTGTTTAACTCAATTATATGAAAATGGTTCATTTTTAGGGTTTTTATACACCAGTCAGCTCGCTTAGGCGAACTTTACCGGTTTAGCGTTTTAAGCTTTAAAAGTTTGTTTTTATCTTCTTTTTAGCACAAATAAATATCCGTTTAATCTCGGATCTTGAAATTTTGCACAAATCACTTTTTGACAGTGGGGATTTTTATAAAAATATTTCTAGAATTAATTTTTATATTTAAAATTTATTTATCTATTTTTAAACACCATTTAAACACTAAATATGTCGTAAATACCAAACGATCTTAGAAAAATCCCAAATTTTTCCTGGATGACCCCTCCCATTCACATAGTCCCCTGTAATTTTTCCAGAACCAAAATCTCATTTTACATGCCATTTTCACTAAAACCGAGCTAGAAAACCCTAGAACTCGTTTAACCGAAAAGCCTACTTAGACTTCTCCAACTGACCTCAAATTTTGTGTGTGACTTACAAATGTTATAAAAAGATTATCTGAAATTTTCCAGAATTTTTCATGATATTTAACTATTTTTCACCATTTTTGGCCAAAACCGAGCATTAAATTCACCAAATATTCATCCTTTGTCCAAAAATTACCAAATATTCACAGAACTCATATTTGAATATATTTAACACCTCTGTAAAATTTCATGACCTAACTCTAAACGAGTCACAATCTGTCCAAAACTTAATCATCACACAAAAACCGAACTACCTTGTGTTTCTAGCTTCAAATCGCAAGGATCTCGCTTTCTAGCCTTTGCTATCAACTAGATACAACACCTACAAGCACAATAACACCACACCAAGCAAATTACACCCACAATCAAGCCATTTCTTTCATGGTTTCGGTTATGATATAAAAACAAAGATTTAAATCGTAAAAATTCGTTTTTGGTTCGTTTATCTCCTTTCTTGGACCAAGATCCCTTGTATAACCCGTATACATCACTTGATCATGCAAGAATCGGTTTCATCTCGGGTTTTCACCCTTTTTAACTTGAAACCTCATTTTCTTGCAATAAAACTCGAGAAACGAAGATGAACAAGTGAATATCTCGATCATTACCTTGTTTTTCTTGCTAGAACTCTCGGTTTTTGGATGAAATTGTTGAGAGAATTGGTGGATTGTTGAATGTGTTGGTGTAAAAAAGAAAAATGGAATGGGGTAACACCCCTTAATTCCGATCGGCATCATGGAGGGGTGGGGTGGGACCCGCCTCTTCATTTGTGGCCACTAATTTGGATATCTGTAATCTGGATAATGTTTTGGATAATCTGGTTCAGTTCGTTTTTCGGTTAAATGTCTAATTTGGCTTAAAACGAGGCTAAAACGGTCGTTTTTCGGCTAAAAAAATGAAATTTATATAAAACCGATTTAAAAACTTTAAAAACTTAAACCATGACATTTATTGACTTGAAACATCATATTATTAATAATTGTGCATCTTTTTTGGCTTGATCGATCGTCTCTTGCTTGGTTTGGTATTAAAGGTTTCGTTTAACGTACCGACGTACCATTAATCGAAATTTCTTTTTCTGTGCTTTAATTCACTTATCCCGAAGCTTTAACACTTCGTAAACATCACTAAATATTTTGTATCTCGTCTATAATGTATCCTCGATTCTTTCGGGTTTCAATAATCGTTCATCGGTTAATTGTATTTCCAATACGATTAACTGTATAATCGAGTATAATCCGTACTATGAATCATACATACTTGTATAAACACATTATAATTCACATATTCATTATTAAATAACACATCAATAGTATATACCGGTTAGGGTATACCTGATTCTGCCGGAATCGTTACAACAAACTTGCTAGACATAGTGAACCTTGCCCGGGTGTACATTAACTAGTGAACCCTGCTCGGATATGCACTAACTAGTGAACCCTGCCCGTATATGCACTAAAGAAGACATCTTGAAGATAACCTTGCCCGATTGGCAAAATATCATGCCCGGCTAGGTAAAACCTTGCTCGGATGTCTCATGTGTGCTCGGATCCATAATTAGCGATTTCCAAGGAGGCTGAGAAGATTCCAATCTCCCATATGATCAGTTTTAGGTCAGATCTTGACTCAACAGAAGAGCTGGAGGAGGTTTGATTGATAATGTACAAGTTCAGGGGGAGAACCAACCCATCCCAACACCACCAACCACACCTATAGCCACACCACCTCACTCACCACCACCTAACCTAACCCAAACACCACCTCACTCACTACTACCAACCCTAATTCAATCTCCACCTCAAACACAACCCATCCTAACCCAAAGCCCACATGAAACATTAAACCAAACACCACCACAAACACCCATTCAAACACCACCAACCACACCCTTAAACACACCACCAAAAACACCACCTCACCCATAAACACCCATTCAAACACCACCAACCACACCCTTAGACACACCACCACAAACACCACCTCACCCACCAACACCTACTCAATCACCAATAAAAATTTAATTTCCTTCCCATTACCAAATCCAAGACCATCCCATAGACCAACCCATCCCACTCATCAAACCTATCCAATTCACTTCTGACCCATTACCACAAATCCATACCACAGAACCAACCATCAACCCTATACCTGAACCTTTCTCTACTTCACCATCCCACACGCCTCCCTATAATACATTTTTGCTACAGAGAAATTTTGATTTGATCTGTCAGAACATTGAGTTGAGAGGAGAAAATACTGAATTGACAAAGGATAATGATGACTTGAAAGCTCAGTTGTCCCAGGCGCTTACAAAGATTCAAACCCTGGAGCAGGAGTTTGAGAAGACCTCAGCTGCCCCAAAACAGGGGAGAATATTTCAACTAATAAGACAACTGGAGTTGATGAAGAGAATGTGATAGTGAATGTGGAAGATGAAGCTGTAGCTGTTGATGGATTGACAAGTATCTTAAATCAATATGTTGAAAGTAACGATGAGGATAGTGGCGTAAGGATGATTTTTGATGAAGATTATGAAGGAGATAGATCTGAGGATAATGAACAAAACTATGATGTGAACAGTGAAGTATTGAATATTGTTGAAAGACATGTTGATGATGAGTTGTTAAGTAAAGAGAAAGAGAGTGATGCTGAATCGAGAAATCAAACCACTTAAGATGTAGTAACAACTGAAATGGCAACTGATGTGATGGATGATGCAGTGATGGATGATACTGATGTGATGGATGATGCGGTGATGGATGATACTGTGATGACTGAAAGTGTTGCAGCTGAGGAACCTATTTTAACTGAAACGCATGAAGAAGGTTCCAAGAAGGCCGATAAGGACAAGGAGATGGATGACTTGTCTGAAGACATTGACAGCTTTCCCCCTGAAATAGAAGAGGAAAAGAAAAGAAGATTAGCTAAAGGGAAAGCTATAGCTGATGATGATGATGATGATGATGATGAAGATGGGCCTGTTAAGGCAAATATTGATGAAGAAGAAGATGACGAAAATGTTGCTGCTGCCAGAAGGCTTGAGCAAGTCTTGAAAGAAAGAAGGGAGAGGGAATACATTGCCAAAACCCTGACTGTAGAAGAACAGGCAGGGCGGGAAATTTTGATTAAACAGGCAAACATTGCCAAAAACTTGGAACAAGAAGAGGATGAGGACTAAGAGGTCATTGAAACCTTGATAAACATGAAAAGGGCTGAAGAGGTTGATAATTCGTTAGCCATGGTTGTGACTATGTTCAGTCAATCTCAAAAACAACCTGGCAAGGAAACTGAGAAAGCTGAACAAGAAGAACCTTCAAAGAAAGGGAAACCTGGAGAAACAATAGAAAAGATGAAATAAAAGCTCTCTAAGTTGCATGAGGAATTCACAGCAAAAGTGAATAGATTTGAAAAAAATTATAAAAGAAAAAGGAATGCTGATGTACAAGCTAAAAAAGAAAAATAAGATAAAAGGCCTGATCTAATTAACACAATAAGGCCTGAAGAAGTACCCAATCTAGAAGCAAGATGCGATGATCAAAATGAATACTTTGTTGAAAGCCTAGAGGAGCAGCCAAGTCCTATTAGGGCCACTCCAATCCAGATTTTTAGGCCTGAGGACTTACTAAATCCTGAAGAAGAAAAAATTGATGCCGTGAATGAGTCAACCGAGAAGGAAGATACAACTGAAGAAGTTGACAATGATAATGATAATGATGATGATGAAGGAGGTGAAAAGCCTGTCGAGGTTGAAAAAGTTGATATTATGTCCCCACATATTGAATTGACAAATTAACAAAGGGAATATATTCAACACAGTCTGAATGAAGCTCAAAAGAAAAATCCATTGATTATGAAACTGACTACATTTGGGCATAAGTTTGAAGATCTGGCTGCAGTTTCTGATAAGGAGTTGCAGAATTTGATTGAAAAGGAGAATTATGAGATTAAGAAGAGAATGCAGAAAAAGAACCGTGAATCCTTGAGATATAGAGAATATTTGAGAGGATGTGGATTCTCAGAAAAAGATTTGACTAAGATGACTTTCAAACAACTTGAAGAACATTTTACCTTGAATAGAGAGAGAGGCAAAAAGAAGAAAATGAAAGGTTGAAAGAAAGAATTTAAGAATTAAAGAAAAAGTATGCAGGAAATGTGGTTACTTGATTGATAGAGGTATGGCACCTGAATTGGTAAATAGTTTGTCAAAAGCTGCAGTTGAATCTCATTACAACATACTTTCATAGAAGGAGAAATCAAAGAGAGATTAACTTGAATCCTCTGTTATGCAATCAAGGGGAGATTAACCTGAACCCCCTGTCAAGAAAAGAAGGATAATGACTCTAAGAGAGAAGCAGAAAGCTGAAGTTGAAAAGGGTGAGTTGAAAAGAGCTGAAACACAAGACATTCGTATCCAAGTGGAAGTAAATCCAGAACCAGATGAACCCACAGTTCCATGGGAAAATAAGGAAATGATTAGAATATAGAAGGAAGTGATGGTGAATTGAAAAAGGATGAATGAAAATGTTTTTGACAATTTGGGTCAAGAACAACTGAAACAGCTGTTCTTTGAACAAAAAGCTAAATGGGAAAAAGTATTTTTGGAAGGTGTGAAACCCAAAAACTTTATTGGTGGAAGATTTGTACCAGCTGGATAGCTGAACGATAAGAAAATTTTGGATATGATTGGAAGACTACACAAGGATGCAGGTGAAAACCTTTTTGATCTGGTTAAAATGCACGATGAGTTTGATCTGGTGAAAACCTATAGGGATGTACAGAAAGACATTTGGAGTCACAGGGCCTACTAAACCTATGAAGTCAATTCCAACAAGGCCCTCTGCTTCAAGGAGATACCCTTCAACAACTAGGGGTGAGTTAAGTAGAGCTGGAACTCAAAGGATAGAAAGGCCCCAAACTGAAATAGATTTGCCAATGACACTCTACTATGACTCTGTATCAAATACTTTGAAGGTGATCATGCAATGCAGACAATTGAGAGAGATAATTTTCAAAGATGATTTTGCTGAATACAAAAAGGAACAACTTGAAGTTATGGCCAATCTTGAATTATATGATTAACATGACAAAAACAAGATGGCCGGGAGACAACATAATGATTTTTCGAAAAATCTAAAGAGTGAAACTGAAAAGGGATTTCCTCTACTGAATCAAAGAAATAAATGGGAGCTGACAAAGCATGAGAGGAACAAACAATCAAAACGTATGAGGAGCATAAGGAATGCTGAATATGACTATGTTTCAAAAGTCAGAAAAAAAAATCCCTTGTCCAATATGAACACTTGTATAAGTATGAGAAGGAGAATGACTCGTCCAAATCATGATGTCTAGAAGAATGGTAGAATTGTTGAGATCGACTACAAAGAAAATGAAGGCCACTACATTCTTCGTAACTCTGATGGACTTATATTGGGCATTGTCATAAATGATGAAGATTTGACCTTTGAGGGACATATTGGAAATGCCAATTCCTGAAAACCACCCTCATTATCAAATATTGTCAATCTTCAAGCAAAGAGCAGGAGCATTGATCGTTGATAGAAGACAAGCAGCCCATAATGCAAGAAGATGAAGATTTTTAGAATAAGGTTTGCTTTGTAATGTCTACGGACATAATTTGAATATGTAATATTTTGACTTTTGATTATGTAATTTGATTTCGATTTGATATGTATTTTGACTAAGTGTATGAAACCTTAGAGATGCTTTGGGACAGCAGAGGTGTTCCAATCTAGGGGGAGATTGTTTAGTCAAAGATTTGACCTGAATTGACAAGGAAGATTAGGAGAGATTGGAGTCTTCTCAACACGCCTCAGAATTGGCTAAGTATGGAATCCGAGCACACTTGGACTCCCGAGCAATGTTTTACTTGCCCTATCAAGGTATTTTGTCCTTCGGGGAAGATTATCTTCAAGAAGTCTTCTTTAGTGTCAATCCGAGCAGGGTTCACTATGTCTAGAAAGGTTGTTCTTCATAGCCAAGCAAGGTTTGCTTCCGAGTAAGCTCTTGGTTATACAAGCTTTTGAAGCCAAGTATTTGGAAGATCTAGCAAGGTATTCTTTAATAAAACAGTGGTCCAAGCATGCTTGATGAAAGTTGATAAAGAAGTATCTTAAGAACTTCGTCGGGCAAGGTTCAACTCCGAGCAAGCTACAGTATCACCAGCAAACTTTAATTTGCTAATAAGTTATTATTTAACAAAGGGTTGAAAGGATCTCTGAAGAACAAGTTTTCTCTTTAGATTATATCGGGCAAAGTTTGATATGATCAAAAAGATTGAAGTCTGATAGGTGAGTATTTTCTTAGGAAAATAATCTAAGTAAAGTGTACCCGGAGAACTGTTTACCAGCACACTTCAAGGTTACCAGGTATACTTGTAAAAGACAAAAGGTATAAAGCCTACTCGGAGAATACAATTGACATAAAGTCTACCTGGAAGACCTGTTTTTGCAGTTAGTATATTTTTGAATATCTAATTTGATTATGTAATAGAATATTCCTAATTGAGTGTGACGGCTTGTAACGATTCCGGCAAATTCAGGTATACCCTAGCCGGAATATACTATTTACGTGTTATTTAATACCGAATATATGAATTATAATGTGTCTATACGAGTATATAAGATTCACAGTACGAATTATACTCGAATGTATAAGCTAGTCGTATTGGAATTACGATTAACCGATGAACGGTTATTGAAACCCGAACGAAGCGGGGATTACATTATATACGAAATATATGATGTTTAGTAAGGTTTACGAAGTATTAAATCTTCGGGATGAGTGAATTATAGCACAGAAAAAGGATTTCGATTTAATGGTACGTCGGTACGTTAAACGAAACCTTTAATATCAAACCAAGCAAGAGACGATCGATCAAGCCGAAAAAGATGCACAATTACCGACAATATGATGTGTTAAGTCAATAAACGTCATGGTTTAAGTTTTTAAAGTTTTTAAATCAGTTTTATATAAATTTCATTTTTAAGCCGAAAAACGACCGTTTTGGCCTCGTTTTGAGCGGAATTAAACGTTTAACCGAAAAACGAACTGAACCAGATTATCCACAACATTATCCGGATTACACAATCCGAATGTGTGGCCATGGTTGGAGATGTGGGCCCCCCCACTAACATAACATGGACCAATCGGTCCATGCTACACACACATACACATTCATTTTTCTTTTTTCTCCAATCTTTCTCCCAAAATCCTCTCAACCCTTTTACACATCCATCCTAAATTCAACTTTTTAAGCAAGAATCACAAGGTATAAACTTGTTGTTATAGTTTAATCTTGGTTTTTAATTCCAAATCTTGAGAAAATGAGGTTTCAAATGAAAAATGGGTGAAAACCCGACATGAAACCGATTCTTGGAGGATCAAGTGATGTATACAAGTTATACAAAGGATATTGGTCCAAGAAAGTAGTTAAAAGAGTCAAAAACGAATTTTTACGGTCAAAATCTTTGTTTTGATGTTTTAATCGAAACCATGAAAGAAATGGCTTGATTGTGGGTATAACTTGCTTGGTGTGGTGTTGTTGTGCTTGTAGGTGTTGTATCTAGTGGCTAGAAAAGGCTAGAAACCAAGATCTTTGCGATCTAACGCTAGAAAACACAAAGTAGTTCGGTTTTCGTATGATTTAGATAATTTGGACAGATTGTGATAGACCTATATTTGGGTCACGAAATTTCACAGAGATGATCTACACATGAAAATATGAGATCTGTGAATTTTTGGTAATTTTTGGATAAAGGATGAATATTTGGCGAATTTAATGCTCGGTTTTGGCCAAAATTGGTGAAAAATAACTAAACATCATGAAAAAATCTGGAAAATTTAAGATAAGCTTTTTATAACATATAAAAGTCACACACCAAATTTCAGGTTCATTGGAGAAGTCTAAGTAGGCTTTTCGGTAAAACGAGTTCTAGGGATTTCTAGCTCGGTTTTGGTAAAAATGGCATGAAAAATGAGTTTTTGGTTCTGGAAAAATTACAGGGAACTATGTGGGTGACAGGGGTCATCCCAGAAAAATTTGGGATTTTTCGAAGGTCGTTTGGTATTTTCGACATATTTGGTGTTTAAATGACGTTTAAAAATGGTTAAATAAATTTTAGATATAAAAATTAATTCTGGAAAAATTTTATAAAATTCCTTACTGTCAAAATATGGTTTGTACAAAATTTCAAGGTCCGAGACTAAACGGATATTTATTTGTGCTAAATGGAACTTAAAAACAAACTTTTAAAGCTTAAAACGAGTAAACCGGCGAAGTTCGCCTAAGCGAGCTGACTGGTGTTTGAAAACCTTAAAAATGGATGATTTTTATGAAACTAAGTTAATCAAGTAAAAATAAATCATCCGAAAATAATTCGGATGATTTGGGTAATTTTACCCGATTTAACCGTTTCCGGTGTATTAAAGGCGGAAACGGGCCCCGCGGCCAAACGGGGTGTCTAACCGAGCTCTAATTTCACCACTTTAATGAAAATATCAATAATAACTATTTTCGGGTCGTATGTGGTCAAACTCATTTTTTTTTTGAAAACATAAAGACGGATAACCGTGCTAGGCACGTAAAACGAGGAAACAAATTAACGGTAGTTTTGACCAAAGAACTCTAAGTGATATCACAATCTAAGTCCTGAAAAGTATTTCGGGGTTAACATTGTCCCCGGATCGTGTACGGTACTGGGTTAGCAGTGTCCCCAGACGTACCGGCTAACACGAATTTAAGTTATATTGATAGAAATTGTGTAGTAACGATTTGGGGATCGTATTACAGATCTGTACCAGTAGCCGTGCACCGTAGTACATCTTTGCTCACAAGAAGGTGAGTTTCACGAGCCCCTTTTTACTGAACTGTTTTAAATATTTTCCCGGGGCGGAAAGCATGTTTCTATCAAAATGTTTAAGTACATGCTGATCGCATGGAAATGAATGTATTTATTTAATGTTTATTGTACGGGAATCGTACGGTAATGTATTAAGATGGTAACTGTCTGAGTTGTTAATCTTGTAAGGCCCGAAACAGTGTTCTGGGTTAACCGTGCCCCCAGAGGTTATTAAATGTGTTTCTGGGTTAACCGTGTCCCCAGAGGTTATTAAATGTGTTTCTGGGTTAACCGTGTCCCCAGAGGTTATTAAATGTGTTTCTGGGTTAACAGTGTTCCCAGAAGTTATTAGATGTGTTTCTGGGTTAATAGGGGTTTCATTTGTGAGCTCAGCATAATTTCATCGTTAATATATGATTTTTATACTGATTTGACATGGTTTATTTAAACTAGTGAAACTCACCAACTATTCGTTGTTGACCCGTTTCTTTACATGCTTTCTAGGTACCCCCAAACTGGAGTAAGTGCTATATGCTTGTTGATGCGTGTTTTGTGGAAGCATAGGGATCATTTTGTATTATATATGTTAATGTAATGTTGGTAAAACACATGTGTTAACACCTAGACGGTAATGGAACAATGTAATGCGTTTAAATTAATGTAGTGGTGTTTTCTTTATAAGCAATGCTGTTGATATCAGATGTGTCTGTTGCATCCCGTGTACGTTTCCGCTGTGGTTACGGGGTGTTACAGAACTTGGTATCAGAGCCATTGGTTATAAAGAATTAGGATGTCTTTAAAAGATACCTAAAATATAACCAGTAGCTCAAGTATTATAGGATCTGAATATCAACTAATAATTTATTGTGACGAGATCGGGATGAACTTGGATGGACAAGTGGGTTATTATGGTCTGGAACATAATAACAGACTTGTCTGCACGAGGGAATTCAGGGAAAGTCACGGGGGACTTTAATAGGTAAAATTGGCAACATACGTGCAAATATGTGATAATATTGTTATGTGGTCAAGTTGTATAAGTAAGTGTATATTAATTTGATTATGATTTACACTATGGAAAGAACTATATGTTTGTTAACTTGTGTGCAGGTAAAATGTCAAGAACTCCTAGTTTGTCGATTGAGGAGGACCCGGAGGAGGTCAGCTCCGGGGACTCTGGGAGCCCACTCTTAGCATCTAGCACAGAGCCTAGCGAGGCTAGCCTTAGGAGTTCCGGCCAGTCCTCCCCAGCTAGGATTACCAGATCCCCTACCCCACCCGCACCACAGGCCGCCCCTGCACCCTCCGGATTCGGACCCCGCCTCACGGCGCGGATCAGTATCCC
The DNA here is from genome assembly GCF_021521415.1 of Bidens hawaiensis. Taxonomy (NCBI): domain Eukaryota; kingdom Viridiplantae; phylum Streptophyta; class Magnoliopsida; order Asterales; family Asteraceae; genus Bidens; species Bidens hawaiensis. Next base: position 89,764 of record NW_027496312.1, read on the forward strand.
ACATGTCCGACCTACCTCGCCCCCACCCAGACCTGCTACCCGCAGGGGCGAGTCCTCCCGCTCTCAGCCCGAGCCTGCGACTCCACCTGTGTGGGGTCTTCCTAGACAGGAACGGGACGCGGCGGCCTGGCTCCGAGTGCTCACCGAACAGGTGAATGAGCACTCTGCCGCCCTGACGGTGGGAGTCCAGAGGAGGATGTACTTGGGGGATTGCATACTGGACCATCAGTATGTGATTGCCCAGCTGAAGAGGGAGTGCTCATACTCCCAATGGATTCTCGGCCGGATGGAGATGCGGGTCCGGGTTATGATGGCTGTATTGGTGGTGTTGGTGGCGATATTAGTGGGGTTGGTTTACCACCGTGTTTAGTTGTGTTGGGATGGGAATAGACAGGGACCGCTTTTTGATACTCTGTGTAAGCAGTTAGTGGTGATGCTAACATGGAGTGAATCTTGTTTAGTTATAATACAACCACTGGCCCTTAGGGGGGGTCTCTTTTGGGGCATATCAGTATAGATACTTTTGGGTATCATTCAAGCACTGACCCATTGCGGGTTATGTCGAGATGATGCCGACATAGGCCCTATGTAGGAAAACTTAACTAATGTAATAGTGACAGGAAAGTAATATGAACGGATGTTTGTGTAACATGTACTAACGTTTATTAATGAATGGAATGTTTGTTGTGTTTTATGATTGGAACTTGTATTGATTATATATATTTTCTTGATGTTGTGTAGAATGGCACCAAAACGTTCAGCCCAATTGTCGGAAGTGGATGTGAGCCGTCTGATTGCTCGCCAGTTGGAGGCGGCGATACCGGATATAGTATCGCGCATCGCCGCCAGTATTAACAATTCGACCAATCCAACCCCTCCGAGCAATCAAACGACCACCAATAATAACGGGGAACAAAATGCTAATCCTTCACAAAACGATAACACGATTCCGAGTAATGACGCACCGCCTACGGTGGTCGCTACAGACAGTAATGGCCCTATACCTATGGTAGAGACGAACCGTACTGAACCGATTCGTGCATCCAGGGGATGTTCGATCAAGGACTTTATGTTGTGCAAACCTCTAGAGTTTAGCGGGTCTGAGGGACCAAATGGGTTAGTTAAATGGATCGAGAAAATAGAATCCGTTGTGAACATCAGCAACTGCCCCGAGGATTGTGTCGTTAAGTACGCCACCTGCACACTCACGGACCATGCCTTGACATGGTGGAACACCATAGTGCAGACTCGCGGTCAGGCGACGACAAACCGCATGACCTGGACAGAGCTCAAGGCTCTTGTATTGGAACATTTCTGCCCGAGAAACGAATTGCAGAAATTAGAAAATGAATTGTGGAATCTGGAGATGCAGGGGGCGGACCACTTGGGTTATACGAACCGGTTTAATGAGTTGGCGCGATTGGTACCATGGATGGTCACCCCAGAGTCGAAGAGGGTGGAGCGTTATATTTGAGGACTAACTCCAGTAGTAAGGAGTATAGTCAATTCTGGGGGACACCAGACGTATGAGGGTGCGGTGACACAAGCTGGTATCGTCACGTATGATTTCGTAAGAAGCGGGTCACTGAAGGTGACGGGAGAATCCGCTGGCGGAAAGCGGAGTACGCATGACCATAGGAGCCGGGAAAAACAGCAAAGTAAACGTGCTAGGCCCACTGCCCAGAACTACGCCATGACTAGTTCGGGCGGAAGGCAGGAACCGCAGACAAGGATGTTTTCCAGGTGTGGGAAATGCGGTTACCAACATGGTGGCAAGTGCAGGGTGGTAGTGTGCCATCGGTGTGGCAGGGAAGGGCACTACGCACCGAGATGTAGGACAAACCTGAACACTCTGAACCGACAACCGCAACCTATCCGTGCGCAGCCAATTAGGAACCAACCAACCCAACAGCAAAAACCGCAAGGAAGTCAAATGGTGACCACTACCCGTGCTTGCTTTGAGTGCGGCGGCACAGATCACTTCAAGAAAACTGTCCGAAGCTGAACCAGGGAGGGAATGGGAGGCAAACTGTGGGCCAGGCATCGTCGTCCAATCCGGCGCGAGGCCGAGCATTCGTGATGGGGGCGAACGAAGCACGCCAGGACCCCATCGTAGTGACAGTTACATTCCTCGTCTCTGATCATTACGCCTCTGTATTATTTGATACGGGTGCCGACAGAAGTTTTGTCTCCGTTAAATTCATGTCGATAGCAAACCTGCCGATTAGTGAAACTATAGAACCTTACACCGTAGAAGTCGCTAACGGTAAAACCATGATAGTTAATCGGATAGTTCGGAATTGCCCTTTTATTCTGAACGAACAATCCTTTCTGATTGACTTGTTACCGGTAGAATTAGGTAGTTTTGATGTGATAGTGGGAATGGATTTGTTAGCACGTAACAAAGTAGAAATAAACTGTGAAAAGAAATTCGTCAAGATCCGGGTGTCGGATGACGAGGAGGTATTAGTGCAAGGAGAAAAATCCGGCACCATGATACCATTTATATCCCACCTCAAGGTGTTAAAATATATACGTCAGGGATGTGTGGCGTATCTAGCGAGCCTGACGGCCACTGATTCTGAGGAAAAACGGGTGGACAATATTCCCGTGGTACGCGAATTTCCACAAGTTTTCCCAGAGGAACTTCCAGGATTACCGCCAACCCGACAGGTCGAATTCAGAATCGATCTGTTACCTCAAGCTGGCCCTGTTGCTAAGGCACCTTACCGACTTGCACCATCTGAGATGCAAGAATTATCCAACCAGTTGCAAGAATTGTTGGATAAAGGATTTATTCGTCCTAGTTATTCCCCGTGGGGTGCACCGGTACTATTCGTGAAAAAGAAGGACGGGAGCCTTAGAATGTGCATTGATTACAGGGAGTTGAACAAGTTGACAATCAAAAATAGGTATCCTCTCCCCCGAATCGATGATCTGTTCGACCAACTACAAGGTGCGAGCTACTTCTCAAAAATAGATCTTAGATCGGGATACCATCAGGTTAGAATTCAGGAGGAGGATATCCCAAAAACCGCATTCCGGACTCGCTACGTCCATTACGAGTTCTTAGTTATGCCGTTTGGGCTAACAAATGCACCAGCAGTATTCATGGATCTCATGAATCGAGTCTGTAAACCCTACCTCGATAAATTCGTCATCGTGTTTATTGACGATATTTTGATATACTCGAAGAGTAAAGAAGACCACGAGCAACACTTAAGATTAATTTTAGAGCTTCTAAATCAGGAGGAGTTGTATGCAAAATTCTCCAAGTGTAACTTCTGGTTACAAGAAGTGCAATTCCTTGGTCACGTTATAAACCATCAAGGAATACATGTTGATCCAAGTAAGGTTGAAACAGTTAAGAATTGGCAATCGCCAAAATCGCCAAAGGAAATCCGCCAATTCTTAGGCTTAGCTGGATATTATCGTCGATTTATAGAGAACTTTTCCAGCATTGCCCAACCTTTAACCCTTCTGACCCAAAAGGATCGAAAGTATGAATGGGGTGAAGAGCAGGAAACGGCGTTTCAAACGCTAAAACAAAGATTGTGCCAAGCGCCAATCTTAAGTCTCCCCGACGGAGACGATGGTTTTGTCGTGTATTGTGACGCATCCCGGAGAGGGTTAGGATGTGTGTTGATGCAAAATAATAAGGTTATAGCCTATGCTTCTCGTCAGTTAAAAGTACACGAGAAAAACTACACCACTCATGACTTAGAATTGGGAGCAGTTATCTTCGCACTTAAAATCTGGAGACATTATCTCTACGGTACAAAGTGCACCATCTTCACCGATCATAAAAGTTTGCAACACATATTCGATCAGAAAGAACTGAATATGAGGCAACGAAGATGGGTCGAATTATTAAGCGACTATAACTGTGACATCCGTTATCACCCCGGCAAAGCTAACGTCGTAGCCGATGCCTTGAGTAGGAAGGATCGGGTTAAGCCATTGCGAGTGCGAGCGTTGGGGATGATAGTCCAGTCGAACCTTTCGGATTTGATTCGAGTCGCTCAACGCGAGGCGTTGAAAGAGGAACAAATGGAAAAAGGACTTTACGGTAATAAGAAGAATTTCGAACGGCGCGAGGACGAAATTTTCTATTTCAAAAATCGGATTTGGATCCCGACCCTCCATAACCTTCGTGAATTAATCATGGACGAAGCGCATAAATCGAAATATTCCATACATCCGGGTTCGGATAAGATGTACAAGGATGTGAAAGAATTCTACTGGTGGCCGGGTATGAAAAAGGATATAGCCACATACGTCAGTAAGTGTATGACTGTGCGAGGGTTAAGGCGGAACACCAGAATCCCTCGGGAATGTTACAACAACCGGAAATTCCTGAATGGAAGTGGGAGCAGATCACGATGGATTTTGTGACACATCTCCCCAAGACGTCCCGAGGACATGATGCAATTTGGGTAATCGTGGATCGATTAACTAAATCGGCACATTTTATTCCGATTAGGAATAATTATAACACTGAGAGGCTTGCGCAGATTTATATAAATGAGATTGTGTCTCGTCATGGTATACCCATCTCGATCATCTCTGATCGGGATAGCCATTTCACCTCCAACCTTTGGAAAGCTGTCCAAGAAGCGTTGGGAACGCGTATTGATCTAAGCACAGCTTACCACCCTCAGACCGACGGTCAGTCTGAGAGGACCATCCAAACACTGGAGGATTTGCTTCGTGCATGCGTACTGGATTTTAACCAACGACACCTTGGTTCAACTTTGGGCAATTTCTCTCGAAACGTTCTGTACTGCTACATTCATAGCAAGTACAACCGTTTGGCATAATTTTATTTCTTTGGATGAATTGTTATTGAAACTGTTGGGTTCGGAGTGGTTGTACACGAATGGGTTGGGGCTGCCGGTTCACATGGCTTCAATTGGTTCTACAATTGGGGCATTACGTCCATCTTTACCACACCTGTGGCCTACTATCATTCGACACTCTTCTTCCTACCGATAACCATATTTTCCACATTTAGGGAAGGACCCTTCATGCGGTTCATGTTTTCACACCAGAACTAGTCTTAGTATAATTCTGGGTTGTAGGGCATACCTACTTATTCGATAGCCTATCTTGCACTATACCTTTATCATTTCTCTTCTTTAACACTCGACGTCTCATCTAACGTCCTTCCAGTCCGCTTCCCATAGAGTCAAATATATCAATGCTGGCTTGTGCCACAACCCTTCCAAAGGTTGTATATTTTACAGGATTGACTATACTCCTTATCGATGGAGTTAGTCCCCAATATAGCGCTCACTTCGCTTAGTTTCAGGAGTAATTAGCCATGTTACCAGGCATGACAATTCCTTCAAACGATTAGCGTGTTCTAAGTGATTAGCACACAACATTTCTATCTTCCTTAGCTCAGTTTCCAATCTCTGAACTTAATTACTCGAATAAAGGTGCTCTAGCACAAGAATTTTAAATTCTGACCATAACATCTGAGTAATAATTTTCTAACTATAATTTTGTACCATCGTGTTCCCTCACGATACAACATAATCTACCAACATATCTGTAGCGTATTTCACTACACAATGTTCTAGACTCTTACCAATATCCTTAACCATTTTGATCTTTTCTATCCACTCGCTAATCCATTCCTCCCTTTACCATCAGTAAACTATCAATAATTTCCCTAACACAACCAACAAATATATCCTTCATACCGGATCTAATTCATTACGACTACTATTCATGTTTAGTTTATAACTAATACTTGTAGTCGTAATTGTATTCGGTGGGACATTATCACTCTTAGTAATAACACTAAGAATTAAAATATTCATAATCATGTGATTGCTCGATCTATAATTCTGTGATCACATTTGCATCAACACTAGCAGTGATCTGTGATACGACACTCGGTATCATCATCTGCTATCTTTGAGCAATCAACTGAATCATATCAATCTCCATCATTGGAGTTACTCTTTTTATGTCATTCTGCCGTACTCATCCCGTACGCAGTAATCAATACTAATCTCACCGTATAGCTCGTTACCATCTCAATCATAACAGCAGGTACACATACACACCAAATATTATCATACATATTACACATACCAGTATCTAGTATATATGTCCCACAAATATAATAACATATGGACTTAACCTGACGTCGGTTAACGTTTAAATATGTTTCATAACCCTTGTCACCAACTGACATATAGGTCTTTCTCAACAAAGATTAATGTTTAATATGCTTGATTTCAATATCCTTCTGCATGTCATCATAACCGATACATGCTCACCGTGAGCACCAAACGATTACGTACCATGGAGTTATAATATCCGTGTCTATTTGTATATTCGGCATACACGGTATACCACCTACAAACGAACAACCAACTATGCTATAATGATTCCAACACCTCTTTGTGTATGGGTAATCATTATATTCGAGTATACATGGGTATGGGCATCTAACGGATGTAAGGATAACATAGGGAGTTGCAAGGTTCAAAGTGATCGCGCAACATGGGTAGCCTTCAAATATTATCAATTACTATTATGGGAAACTCTATCACTTGCTCAGTCAATGTCCTCAGGCGTTCTAGGTTCGCTGAAATCGGTAATTCTCGATCTGGAGAAGGTATGTCTCATATGTTTGGAAGTAAGAAATACATATATATATTTCTATATATTATTTTTATCTGCTGATTTATTATCAAATTTATTATTATTATTATTATTTTATTTATTTATTTATTTATTTATTTATTTATTTACCTTAATGGAATAAGAACGGGTTCAGGTACGGGTTCGTCCGTACGTGAGGGTCGATGGTTCGGGTGAACATAGGGGGTTATTAGGATATACGGTACCGGTGTTGGTAGGGTAAGGAATTTATCAATTTTTGTTGGGAGTGACGGTTACTAGATATTTCTGGTTAATGTCAAACAGGAGATCTAACTTGGTACTATCATAACTAAAGCCCGATAAGTCTGACTTATCATCAACCGATGCTCTAGAAATCTCAGCATCCTCGGTACTTTTATTATTTCATCTCCCGGTTCCTTATCCGGGTCCTATTTCTCAACACATGTACCCACAAGATACGCACATATATATATATATATACACATTAGCACGCATAAATAATATTATATACTTTACACATATGTTGCCATTTTTACCTATTAATGTTCCCCGTGACTTCCCCTGAATTCCCTCGTGCGGACAAGTCTGTTATTATGTTTCGGACCATAATAACTCACTTGTCCATCCAAGTTCATCCAGATCTCGTCACTATATATTATTAGTTGATATTCAGATCCTATAATACTTGAGATACTTGTTATATTTTAGGTATCTTTTAAAGACATCCTAAATTTTTATAACCAATGGCTCTGATACCAAGTTCTGTAACACCCCGTACCCGCAGCGAAAACGTAAACGGGATGCAACAGACACCTCTGATATCAACCACATTGTTTATAAAGAAAACTGAATACATTAATATACTTCAAATTACATTATCTCGTATTTCATTACCGTCTAGGTGATACACACATCATACAATACGATACATAATTCTATTTATTATAATGTATCCTAACATCCAGCACGCAAATCTTACACACTTCAAGCAATTAGCACGTAAGCAATCACTTCATCTTAGTTGTACCTGAAAAGCATGTGAGAAAACAGGTCAACTACGAATAGTTGGTGAGTTTCACAATTCGAGTAAACCATGATAAATCATTATCAAAATATAATATTATCGATGTAATTATGCTGAGCCCACAAGTGAAACCTCTGACTATCACACACAACCCCGTGGCATACTCCGCCCACGAACCTGCCCCAAACCGCTATGTCTAACATTACATAGCAAAATATATATAACACCCAAAATATACATGTGCAACTGGCTGGGAAACATCAGCAAATCCATGTCGGACCAGTTGGGTTTGTCGGACCAATAGTACTATCCACACTCTACCGGCTTTCAGTTAATCACTCGTGTTCCGGGGCCTTAGAATGTTAGCAACTCAGACAATTACCATCTTAGTACATTTCCGTACGATTCCCGTACAATAAAATATATATAAATCCACGCAAATCCATGCGTTCAGTATGTACTTAAACATTTCAGGAGTAACATGCTTCCGCCCCGGGAAAATATTTAAAAACAATTCAGAAAAAGGGGCTCGTGAAACTCACCTTAGCACATGCAAGCAGGTAACAACAATCATTATCAGTTAACACGTCCAATCTGTAATATGATCCCTACGATCGTTACTATACACTCATTATTAATATAACTTTAACCAAGTTAACCGGTACATCTGGGGACACTGTTAACCCAGCACTGTACCCGTTCTGGGGGTAATGTTAACCCAGAAAGACTTCTCCGGACTCAGATTGTGATATCGTTTAGAGTTCCATGGTCACAATAACTATTAGTCGACTTTCTCGTTTTGCGTGCCTAGCACGGTTATCCGTTTTTATGTTTCAAAAATGAGTTTGGTCACACACGACCCGAAAGTAGTGGTTGACTGATAATTTAATTAAAGATGTGAAATTATAGCTCGGTTTAACGTACCGGAAACTGTTAAATCGGACAAAAATTACTCAAATCATCCGAATTATTTTCGGATGATTTATTTTTACTTGTTTAACTTATTTTTATGAAAATAGTCCATTTTTAGGGTTTTTATACACCAGTCAGCTCGCTTAGGCGAACTTTTCCGGTTTACGCATTTTAAGCTTTAAAAGTTTGTTTTTACACAAATAATTATCCGTTTAGTCTCGGATCTTGAAATTTTGCACAAATCACTTTTTGACAGTGGGGAATTTTATAAAAATATTTCCAGAATTAATTTCTATATTTAAAATTTATTTATCTATTTTTAAACACCATTCAAACACTAAATATGTCGTAAATACCAAACGATCTTAGAAAAATCCCATATTTTTCCTGGATGTCCCCTGCCATCCACATAGTCCCCTGTATTTTTTCCAGAACAAAAATCTTCTTTTACATGCCATTTTCACTAAAACCGAGCTAGAAAACCCTAGAACTCGTTTAAACCGAAAAGCCTACTTAGACTTCTCCAACTGACCTCAAATTTTGTGTGTCACTTATACATGATATAAAAAGCATATCTGCAATTTTCCAGATTTTTTCATGATATTTAACTATTTTTGGCCAAAACCGAGCATTAAATTCACCAAATATTCATCCTTTATCCAAAAATTACCAAAAATTCACAAAACTCTTATTTTCATGTGTAGAACATCCCTGTAAAATTTCATGACCCAAATCTAAACCATCAACAATCTGTCCAAATCTCCAAAACCGAACATAAACCGAATATACCTTTCGTTTTCCGCCACTACAAGCTACAAACTCGTCTTTCCGCCTTATCTACCACTAAAACAGAACCTACAACCAACATACCACAATACCAAGCAAGTTACACTCACGATCAAGCCTCTTACACTATAGTTTCGGTTATGATTCAAAACTAAAGTTTTAACCGTAAAAATTCGCTTTTTGCTTCGTTTAACTCCTTTCTTGGACCAAGATCCCTTGTATAACCCGTATACATCACTTGATCATGCAAGAATCGGTTTTCATCTTTGAAACCTCATTTTCTTGCAAATAATCTCAAGAAACGAGGATGGAAACGTGATTAACTCGATTCTTTACCTTGTTTTCTTGCTACAAACTCTCGGTTTTAGATCATGATCTTGAGAGGATTGAAGAACTTGGGAGTGTTTGTGTAAAAAAAAAGAAATAAGGGAATGGGGTGAGACCCAATCCGATCGGAACTCTTAGGGGGGTGGGGTGGGACCCACCTCTCCATTCTAGGCCACATGTTTGGATTTCGGATATCCGGATAATGTTTTGGATAATCTGATTCAGTTCGTTTTTGGTTAAATGTTTAATTCGGCTTAAAACGAGGCTAGAACGGTCGTTTTTGGCTTAAAAAATGAAATTTATATAAAACCGATTTAAAAACTTTAAAAAACTTAAACCATGTCATTTATTAACTTAAAACATCTTATTATCAATAATTGCGCATCTTTTTCGGCTTGATCGATCGTCTCTTGCTTGGTTTGGTATTAAAGGTTTCGTTTAACGCACCGACGTACATTAAATCGAAACTCTTTTTCTGTGCCGAACTTTACTTATCCCGAAGCATTAATGCTTCGTAAAATCACTAAATATTATAGATATCGTCTATAATTGAACCCTCGATTCGTTCGGGTTTCATTAACTATCGATCGATTAATCGCACATTCAATACGATGAATTATATATTCACGTACAATCAATACAGTGGACCATGTATTCTCGTATAATTACTATGGTAATTCATGTACCTGACATTAAATATGACGTAACCATTGTCTACCGGTTAGGGTATACCGGGTTTCGTCGGAATCGTTACAATAACAAATAAACGTTAACTAATGGCTGGTTTGTCACACCCCAACCTTTGGCAAAATATGTCGGGGCGCGAACTTTTAGTTCACAACTCACAAGACACTATCATACAATTTAAATGACAATATCTAAAATTACTTTGTTATTTCAAATCAAGTAAACAAGTCTCATCAATTACAAATATAACCAAAACAAATATTGTATTATCAACTTGTCTCTTTATTTATGACCTAAAGTTTTTTACTAAATGATCTTCAACATTCACTTCAAACCAAAGAACAACCTACAATATGTGCACAAAATAGACATATTTGTCAACAACACATGTTGAGTAAGTAATTATCAGATTTTGATAATGAATACACACACACACACACACACACACATATATATGTAACTATAAAAATCAATATCATGAGTATCAACAATTAAGCATTAAATAAATAATGAGTAAATAATTGGTGTCGTTGACCATTGCCTAGTGAGTCGGGCTTTGGCAACTAAGACAAAATAATTACAAATGCAGTGCCGGTTGGCCATGATTAATCGAACACAGTCGATGGCTACTAAGACAGCGCATGATCATACCCCTCTCATAAATACGATAAATAAACGTATGAGCAATTAAGCAAATAGCATATAAGCAATCAATTGATCAACTACATAATATTTGTGATTTGCAATTGAGAGGATAATATATATAATATAATATGGTACGCGTAAAGTCCACAAAAAGGTTTTGAAATCACTAAAATAGGGGAGTTATTACTGGCTTTAATGATTGGTGAACTAAACAATAAAATAAGAATAATAAATGACATCCGAGACTCTAACGAGCTGATTGATCCGACATGAGCTGACATGGAACTTTGGGAAAGTAAACTAGAATTAAAAAGAGAACCTAGCCATTGGAATCTGATCAAACGGATTTATAAAACTCAAGATATGAAATATTATATGTTTAAGCCAAGTTGGTACTCTTCAGAATCCGAACATTGAATCGAGAGTCGGGTTCTGACCAGTACACTCAAAATATCAAAACAAACATAAAAGTCTTATGTCCCTAAAGCTAATTCCTATCAGAAGATATAGTAATTGAAAAGCTATTAAAATTGACTTTTATAACCCTAAACAGGTCGGAGAGCAATTGACCGACAAAACTCCATCAATCAGTAAAATTGATTCAGGGATTTTCTTAGTTAAACAATAATAAATGTTTTTCATGAAGACAACTTATCCAGAAAGATCATGAAACAATGAGAAATCACAAGTCAAAGGGTCTTTATTCACCAAAGTCAAACCGAAGAAGAAATAACTTGAAGAAATCGTCAATGCGGAAGATGGAATTCGAGTTTTCCAGAGATGATGGCTGAGATGCAAATGTATTAAGGGTTTCTTGATAGGTTGGTTATAATAATAGGAGTCAGAACTCAGTTATTTAGTAAACGGTCTCGAATAAGAAACGATATAATCAATTAATGACAAAATTAAGTCTAATAAAATAAATTTTTCGGCTTGGACAAAAAGAAAACGATTTAGAGAGTTAAAATAGGTCTAGGTGCATTTACTTGGAGCTTACATGCCGTTTAAATCAGTTAGGATGAGATTTGGTGGATCAAAAACATGACGAGTTGAAAAACCCAAGAAACGTGTCGTAGGCAAGATTTCGGTCGCATCTCGCGATATAACGTGAGAAATTCTTATATCTCGCGAGAAATTTCTAGGATTTCCAAAAATGTCATTTTTTTTCCTAGAACTTCTATAAATGCGTTTATTAGCAATTTTAAGCGATTTCAAGAGTTTCTAAGCATTGTTTGGCGAGTTTGAAAGTTATGAGATTAAAAAAATAAGTTAAACCAAGTTAAATACTGATAAATACAAAATTTAAGTAATTCGTAATATCCAAAATATTTTCTTAGTCGGGCTAAACATAAACGACTTCAAATACGAAAAATCCGAGATGTTACATGGTTCCAGTTACATAAAAGTGAAGGCCACCAAGCTGATATCTGCAAAAAAAAAACCACCATGGGGTGCAGTCCTGCAAAAATGGTGTTAACCACAGGGGTGATTTCAACAATTAAATCTTAATAATATATTAACAAGGTTGACAGCCAGCCAGCTAATGTACTATCATTTCTCATGTACGTTTAAGTCATTTACTTTCTGAAAACAAAAATAAACTTTACTAAAAAAGAACTGTAGGTGAAAATCATTTTGGGTTTTGAAATTTTCTAATTTTAAGGACTTTTGGCTAATAAATCTTCATACCAAAGTGATACGATTACTTTCAAGACTTCATTTTCTTTATTTATAAGAATCTCCCTACTAAGAATATGATTTTATCTTTCTCAACCTTAGGTCTTTGAGATTTTAAATCCTTGCAAGTTTAATGTCTGGAATTACATGTTTAGTATGCAATTTATTCTTAGGTAATTCTTGCACACTTAAAAGAGCAAATTAAAAACGTCCTTCATCCTGAATTCCCAATCAGGCAAAAATTACTCCATCTAATGGTTTTTGAAATCTTAAAGCAATAGAGGTTTGTCATGTCATATGACTAGAAAAACCCATTTAATAAACTTTAATTCCGTTGTTGTTTCTACATGCATAGCCAGATCAGTTGGACATAGGAACCCGAGTCATGAATTCTTGGGGTTCCCTTGAGCATCAGCATATGTGACGTCTTGCCAACTCATATCCTTTCCATCATCAACAAAGGCATACAGTTTTACCAAGTTTAGTTTGTTGAGTTTTAAGTTTCCAAATACGTTTAGGTTTCATAAAAGGAAAAATGACATACTTTTGAGTTGAACAAGTTGAATTAGAACCGTTAAAACTCTTAAGCACTACCCACAACCACCCCCAAAAAAACAATGATTTTTCCCTTTAAAAGAAAACAAATTAAGAAAAAAACAACAAATTTTGGGTGGGAAGGCGGGGTGTTGGGTGGGGTGGTAGGGGTAAGGTGTTGGGTTCAGCGGTAGTGGTAGGGGGGTAGCGGTGGTTATGCTGTGTGTTAATATTAACCGAAAGAGATTATTTTTTATGGTTAAAAAAATACACTTGTTTTTTATTTTTTTTTTTGGGGGGGGGGGTGTCTAGGGTTAAAAAATTCCATCGGTTTTTATCTGCTTGCCTTCCATAATTGGAAGGATTTATGAATTCCACCCAACGTGGGCTATAATTGGAATTCGGTTAAATTCCAATTCCATCTTTTGACGAATTGAATATGCCATATCACATGATTTAAATTCCAGTTCTTTCGAGTTCCTAAGAATTATATGAAATGAGCGCGCCCAAAATCTGGCGGCGGAATTGAAAGTAAAACCGGGGAGTTAATGGGCCTTCTTCGGAATTGTGAAATCACAAATACGAATGACCAGTGGGCTTGGTGCTATGCTAAGGGTGTATCCACTTTCAAAGTAAAAGTTGTTATATGGGATTTAGAACTAGTAACAAATGGTAGACAAGTAACTAGTCGTTCCCTTGGAATGCCATGGTAAAAGTTAAAGTTAACTATTTTGTGTGGAGAGAGGAACTTGATTGGATTCCCATCCAAAGAAGCGTTAGCATATCGAGGTGTGGATGTGGGCAGGGGTGGCTCGTGGGACAGCGAAAACAAGTTAGGACTTTAGGCACGTTAATTAAGGCCTCAAAGTCCAAAAAAAGTTATATATTATGTGGTAATAGGCTTGGTTGTTAACACAACCGGCTATACCATATAAGGCACTGAAGCAAGGGCTTGAGGCCACTAATTTGAAAAGGTCTCAATATTTTGGAAGTATATATAAGCAGGTTTGTTATGGAGAGTAGGAAGAGAGAGTCGAACAAGCTGGTTGACAATTAAGTCGCTGAACTATTTAGTAACATACTGTTTCTCGTTTTGGTTAATAATAATATTAAGTAGTATGAGTTGGGCTTGTGTTTGGTTAAATAAAATGGGTAATGGACTTGGATTTCAAAGAAAGAGAGAAAAGACCATGTGCTTAAGCCCATGACCCATAACATATAAAGAGATAACGAATTAGAAACAGTTCGTTAAGCCCTTCGTTAAGTAATTCGTTACATGAGAACTAACGAATGAACCCCTAGTTCGTTATAAGGGCCAGTTCGTTATAAAGGTTCAATTCGTTATAAAAACAGTTGGTTATAAAGGTCCATTTGTTAAGAGATAACGAATCAGTCAATTCGTTATGAACCCCCATTCGTTAAAGAGCTGCATAATGATGTAAAGTTTGAAAAAATGACAGAAAGGTCCATGTACTTAAGATAAATGGATTAATTACAAAGAAGTTGACCGGGAAGCTCGACCAGCCAAGGGCTCTGCCTCTTGGACCCTGCTAGGGGCTGCCGCCCCTAGAACCCTGCTGTCAGGGGCGCTGGCCTCGGACCCCCGTTCGTTGAGGGTTATAGTTAAACTAGAAACACGATATGGGTAGTGATAGTTAATTGATACATGTGATTGTTATACAGTTAGTCGCGCACAGCTAAAGAAAGGAATACCAGTAAACGGTGAATGTAACCGCATTCAGGTGAGTTTCTAGCCTCATTCCTTGTTATCTTTTCGGAGCTGTGTGCATACTTGATGTGATTAGTTAATGCACTTACCATAAGTGGTAAGTGTATGTCT
Organism: Bidens hawaiensis; assembly: GCF_021521415.1. Lineage (NCBI taxonomy): Eukaryota > Viridiplantae > Streptophyta > Magnoliopsida > Asterales > Asteraceae > Bidens > Bidens hawaiensis. Next base: position 104,838 of record NW_027496312.1, read on the forward strand.
TATATGATTTCATTTACGTATGAATGAATGCTTGGCAATGCATGAACGATCTTCGGATATTTCGTGTACCGTCAAGGGATAGTTTAAAGATATGATTGATATATATATATATGATATATATATATGATGTATAAATGGGGTAGGAAAAGTTCGAGAGATTTAAGCATCCTACATGCTTAGACTCGAACAGAGAATGGGATTTAAGTAGGAAAATAAAGAAGATGCCAGTTCAAGAATTCCATGTGTCACTCGAGCAAGCTCAGTAACGGTAAAGTGTATGGTTAAATGATGAATGAATACTGGCTTAATTGCTAGAGAACGAGGTATGATGTTAGCTTAGTTGCTAAATAAAGAATGTATGAACTGTTTAATTGTCTAACTGTTAGAATTAGAACTAGCACAAGTGGACTCACAAAGGGAAGTGGATAGGACACGGAGAGTAACGTGATAAGCTGGAGTTGGCCACTGTTATTACCTGTTTTCCTTACTATCCTTGTACTAAATAGTTCCTTAAATGATGACGTTTGTGTTTCCTTAGAGAATACGAATGGCTGGAGCTACGAAAGTTGCTGGAAACGGAGGAAGTACGGGACGTCGTGGTAGGCCACGCATTGTCCGAGAACCGTCGGTAGAATCAGCTACTAACACTGAGGGAGAAGGAAATGAAGCTGGTCAAAATCCGAGTAACAACGAAGGGTATCAACTTGACCATACTGTTTAAGCTGTCATTGCTTAAGCTGTAGCAGCTGCTGTGAAGAATCTGAATCCTAAGAAGTCTGCTAAGAAGTCTGGGGAAAAGAGTAAGAAAGATGATGAAAGAGAGAAGGGTGATTCGAGTGAAGTTCGATCTGTGAAGGTTGATGACGGGAAGAAAGGTCGAGGCGGGTGTAACTACAATTCGTTCAAGGTTTGTGACCCGTCGAAGCTAACTGGCTTAGGTAACGCAATCGCTACTCTCCAATGGATAACCGCAATAGACAAGGTTATCCGAATTAGCGAGTGTCGTCCCGACCAAGCAGTAGGTTATGCCACTCAGTCATTTGGGGATGAAGCTATATACTGGTGGGAAAGTGTGGAGCAGAGGAAGGGTCGGGAAGATATTAAGGCCTTGAAATGGGATGACCTGAAGGAGTTGCTTATGAAACATTTCTGTGCTGATGCTGAGGTGGAGAGGGCTGAGATGAAGTTTCTAAACTTGAAGGCGGGTAAGATGACACACCGCGAGTACACTACTGATTTCAACTGCATGTCTAGGTTGGTGCCTGACATGGTGTATCCTGAAGTTGTATGCAAAGTTTTCGAAATGCTACCGAACTCGAACAGAACGTCCGCACCTTAGTCAGGGCAAGTAAACCTGGTACCTTCGACTCTGCTATCGAACTCGCAGAGATGGTTTACGATGAACTGGCTGTGGGTGATGTGGTGTTAGATGAGAAGAAGAAGAAGAAGAAGAAGTGGGTCGTTCATGCCAAGCGACCCAGTACTCAAACATGGAACCCTAGAGACAAGTGACAGAAAGTGTGGGAGAAGAGGTCATGTAGGACGTTCGGGAAGATGCACGCTGGAGAGTGCAAGTGGGGCACTGGGTCTGATGTGTGCCATAAGTGTGGGAAGTCCCATGGTGGGGAATGCAGATCAGGGTCGAATGCTTGTTACAAATGTGGTAAGATGGGGCACTTTGCTCAGGATTGCCTTGCAAAGCCCACGTGTTATAAGTGCGGACAGACAGGTCACTTGACGAGGACTTGTACGAGTGGTGAAGCTGGAGGAAGTGCGAAGAAAGATGCTGAACAAGGGAGGCCAAGGACTAGGGCCTATATGATGACTCAAGAACAGGCCAGACAGATTCCTGATGTCGTGACAGGTACGTTTCTAGTGAACGGAATTTCTGCTTCAGTACTGTTTGATTCGGGTACGAATAGAAACTTTGTAGCTATGGCATTTAATAAGTTAGCAAAAATGAAATGTTATCGTGTGCCTGAAACTTTTAAAGTAGAAACCGCGAGTGAGACCTCAGTTAAAATATTGAGAATGGTTAAGGATTGTAAGATAGAGTTAGAAGGACATGAGTTCCCTGTTACTTTGTATGTTATGACCTTAGGAGGGTTTGATGTGGTTTTGGGAATGGATTGGTTGTCTGAGTATGTAGCCCAGATAGTGTGTAAGAGTATGATAATAAAGCTAAAGTCCTTGGATGGTGGTGCAGTGACGGTTTATGGTAATTAGGAAAGTTCTGGGCTTAATGTCATTTCAATGATAAAAGCCGAAGGTTTGTTAAGGCGAGGGTGCGGTGCCTACCTGGCGTATGTTGTCAACGCTACGGCCGAGACGAAAGAAATGAAAGACGTTCCTATCGTGCGCGACTACCCAGAAGTATTCCCTGAGGATCTTCTGGGGTTGCCACCGGAGAGAGAGATAGAATTCTAGATAGATTTAGTACCAGGAGCCAGCCCGTCGCGAAAGCGCCTTACCGTTAAGCGTCGTCCGAGATGAAAGAATTGATGTCCCAACTGCAGGAACTCCTCGACAAGGGTTTTATTAGACCAAGTGTTTCCCCGTGGGTCGCACCGGTGTTGTTCGCTAAGAAGAAGGATGGAAGTATGAGGTTGTGGATAGATTATCGTGAGTTGAATAAACTTATGGTGAAGAATAGATATCCGTTGCCACGGATTGATGATTTGTTTGACAAACTGCAAGGTTCGATTTGGTTCTCTCGAATAGATCTCAGATCAGGCTATCATCAGTTAAAGGTGAATGAGGCAGACATCCCTAAAATAGCGTTCCGGACCCGGTATGGACACTACGAGTTCCTCGTGATGTCATTCGGTCTAACAAATGCTCCCGCAGCGTTTATGGACATGATGAATAGGGTGTGTCGGCCAATGTTGGATAAGTCAGTTATCGTTTTCATTGACGTTATATTGATTTATTCAAAGAGCGAGTCTGATCATGCTGAGCATCTGAAGGAAGTGTTGGAGATTTTGAAGGAAGAAAAGTTGTATGCTAAGTTTTCGAAATGCGCGTTCTGGTTACGAGAAGTGCAATTCCTAGGTCACGTGATTAATCCTGAAGGGATTGCCGTGGACCCAGCTTAGATTGAGGCGACAACAAATTGAAAGACTCCGCAAAACCCGACTGATATACGAAGTTTCTTATGGTTGGCTGGCTATTATAGGAGATTCATTGAAGGCTTCTCCAAGATAGCCGCACCATTGACCGGTATGACCCGAAAGACAGTAGTATTCAGCTGGAATAAGTTTCAAGAAGAAGCTTTTAAGGAATTAAAGAGAAGACTCACGCAAGCTCCAATCCTTGCTTTGCCCTATGGTGACGAGGATCTGGTTGTTTGTACCGATGTTTCGCATCGTGGGTTAGGTTGCGTGTTAATGCAACGAGGAAAAGTGATAGCTTATGCGTCTAGACAGCTGAAAGTCCATGAGAGTACTTATCCGACGCATGACTTAGAACTAGCAGCAGTAGTGCACGCTCTCAAAATATGGAGACATTATCTGTATGGTACTAAGTGTACCATTTACACAGATCGTAAAAGTTTGAAGTACTTCTTCAAACAGAAAGAGTTGAACATGTGTAACACCCCGTAACCACAGCGGAAACGTACACGGGATGCAACAGACACATCTGATATCAACAGCATTGCTTATAAAGAAAATACCACTACATTAATTTATAACATATTACATTGTTGCGAGTTTCATTACTGTCTAGGTGTTACACACATATTTTACCGATAAGACATTAATAAATTCATTACAAAACATAGTGCAGCAAGCTTCCAACAGGTAGCACAGATAGTTAAGCACACATCAATCAATCCAACTTGGGCATACCTAGAAAACATGTAAAGAAAACGGGTCAACTACGAATAGTTGGTGAGTTTCACTAATTTAAATAAACACTGACAAATCATTTTAATAATCATTTATTAACAATATAATCATGCTGGGAACTATGTTACCCCAGAACATTTCCATTAATTTCCTGGGAACTATGTTACCCCAGAACAATAACACCCCTGGGAACTATGTTACCCCAGAACAATAAATACCCCTGGGAACTATGTTACCCCAGAACAATAATAACCCCTGGGAACTATGTTACCCCAGAACAATAATAACCCCTGGGAACTATGTTACCCCAGAACAATAATAACCCCTGGGAACTATGTTACCCCAGAACAATAATAACCCCTGGGAACTATGTTACCCCAGGACAATAACACCTGATAAACATTTTATATATTCTGTGCATCAGACCATATATATATAAATGTACAAGTATTTCCATACGATCGGTATGTACTTAAATACTTTAAAGAAGACATGTTTTCCGCCCCGGGAAAATATAATTAAAACAATTCATTAAAAGGGGCTCGTGAAAACTCACCTTTTGTGAGTCGGTGAGTAATACAAGGAACAGCTACGTGCCTGGATCTGTAATATAATATCTAGTCGTTACTATATAATTCCCATAACTTAAATATGTATCAATCGGTACATCTGGGAACATTGTTAACCCAGTACTGTACTCGATTCGGGGACTATGTTAACCCCGTGACACTTCTAAGGACTCAGATTGTGACATTGCTTAGAGTTTGACAGTCAATTTAGTTAAGGTGATGAAATGATAGCTCGGTTTGACACCCCGTTTGGCCGTGGGGCCCGTTCCCGGTATTTCGGTGCCGGAAACGGTAAAATCGGGTAAAATTACCCAAATCATCCGAATTATTTTCGGATGATTTATTTTTACTTAATTTCCTTAGATTTATGAAATAGTCCATTTTTAGAGTTTTCATGTACCAGTCAGCTCGCTTATGCGAACTTTGCCGGTTTACACGTTTTAAGCTTTAAAAACTTGTTTTTATGTTCTTTTTAGCACAAATAATTACCCGATTAGTCTCGGGTCTTGAAATTTTGCACAAAACTTAATTTGACAGTAAGGAATTTTTGTAAAAATTTTCCAGATTTATTTTCTTATATTTACATTTATTTATCTATTTTTAAATCACATTAAAATACTAAATATATCAAAAATACCAAAACACTTTAGAAAAATCCCAAATTTTTCTGGGATGATCTCTATCATCCTCATAACTTTCTGGAATTTTTCCAGATTTATTTTCCTATATTTACATTTATTTATCTATTTTTAAATCTCATTAAAATACTAAATATATCAAAAATACCAAAACACTTTAGAAAAATCCCAAATTTTTCTGCGATGATCTCTATTATCCTCATAACTTTCTGGAATTTTTCCAGATTTATTTTCCTATATTTACATTTATTTATCTATTTTTAAATCTCATTAAAATACTAAATATATCAAAAATACCAAAACACTTTAGAAAAATCCCAAATTTTTCTGGGATGATCTCTATCATCCTCATAACTTTCTGGAATTTTTCCAGATTTATTTCCTATATTTACATTTATTTATCTATTTTTAAATCTTATTAAAACACTAAATATGTCAAAAAAATACCAAAACACTTTAGAAAAATACCAAATTTTTATGGGATGATCCCTATCATCCTCATAACTTCCTGGAATTTTTCCAGAATTTAAAACTTATTTTTCAAGCCATTTTCACCCAAAACCGAGCTAGAAAGCCCTAGAACTCGTTTCACCGAAAAGCCTACTTAGGCTTTTCCAACTGAGCTCAAATTTTGTGGGTGACTTTTATATGATATAAAAAGCTTATCTTAAATTTTCCGGAATTTTTCATCATGTTTTGCTATTTTTCACTATTTTTGGCCAAAACCGAGCATTAAATTCACCGAATATTCATCTTTTATCCAAAAATTACCAAAACTTCACAGATCTCATATTTTCATGTGTAGATCATCTCTGTGAAATTTCGTGACCCGACTCTAAGCACACGTAAATCTGTCCATTTTTCATAAACACACGAAAACCGAACTATTTTGTGTTTTCTAGCTTTAGATCGCAAGGATCTCGGTTTCTAGCCTTTGCTAGCCGCTAGATACAACACTTACAAGCACATCAACACCACACCAAGCAAGTTATACCCACAATCAAGCCATTTCTTTCCTAGTGTCGGTTTTTATGCAAAAACAAAGGTTTTAACCGTAAAAATCCGTTCTCAACTCTTTTTACTCATTTCTTGGACCAAGATCCCTTGTATAACATGTATACATCTCTTGATCATGCAAGAGTCGGTTTCATCTCGGGTTTTCACCCATCTTTCACTTGGAAATCCATTTTAACAAGATTTTAACCGTAAAATTTTATTCTAAACACTTTTAACTCATTACTTGGATCAAGATCCTTTGTATAACTTGTATACATCCCTTGATCATACGAGAACCGGTTCCATCTCGGGTTTTCACCCATATTTCACTTGGAACCTCTTGTTCTTGCAAAACAACTCAAAGTAAAGAAACCAACACCAAAGATCATGTATTATAACATGTTTATACCTTGTGTTCTTGATTAGAAGAGATGGATTTGATGAACACTTGAAAGTATGAAAGGATTTGAGAGAGTTTTGGGAGTGAAGTGTGGTAAAAAAAAAGAAAATGAAATCAATAATAAGGGGATAGGGCCGATCGGCCTCCCTTAAGGGGTGGGGTGGGTCCCACACATCCATTCTAAGCCACATATTCGGATTACGCAATCCGGATAATGTTGTGGATAATCTGGCTCAGTTCGTTTCTCGTTTAAACTCGTAATTCGGCTTAAAACGAGCATAGAATGGTCGTTTTTCGGGTGAAAATAAAATTTACATAAAACTGATTTAAAAACTTTAAAAAAACTTAACCCATGACATTAAAACATCATATTATTAATAATTACGCATCTTTTTCGGCTTGATTGATCGTCTCTTGCTTGGTTTGGTGTTAAAGGTTTCGTTTAGCGTACCGACGTACCATTAAATCGAAATCCTTTTTCTGTGCTATAATTTACTTATCCCGAAGCATTAATACTTCGTAAACATCACTAAACATTATATACTTCGTCTATAATGTAGTTCCCGATCCGTTCGGGTTTCAATAACCGATCATTGATTAACTGAAATTCCAATACGATTCACTATATAATCGAGTATGATTCGTACTATAAATCATATATACTCGTATATACGTACTATAACTCATATAATCAATATTTAAATGACACGTAAATAGTATATACCGGCTAGGGTATACCTGGATTTTTCGGAATCGTTACAACATGAGACAGAGAAGATGGTTATAGTTGATAAAGGATTACGACTGTGATATTAAGTACTACCCTGGTAAAGCTAACGTGTTCGCCGATGCGCTAAGCCGTAAGAATGAAGAAGTCATTGCAACAGTGAAGTCATACCAATAGATTATGAATTCAAGTCTTTTTGAAGAAATCATCAAAGTGCAGTCAGAGGTGCTGGTAGATGAAGGGCTAGTGAAGAAGGAAAGGATTTTTGGTCAGCAGGAAGAGTTGATGGAAAACACGCATGGTGTTAAGACTAGATTTGACCATATGTGGATTCCACGTCAAGGAGGTCTTAGAGGTCGAATCTTAGATGAAGCTCATAAGTCAAGGTATTCGATCCATCTAGGATCCAATAAAATGTACCAAGAGTTGAAGAGAGACTATTGGTGGCCGTATGAAGAATGATGTGGTGGATTATGTCAGTAAGTACTTAACTTGTTTACAAGTCAAGGCAGAGCACCAGAAGCCCTATGGGAAGATGCAGCCATTAGAGATGCCTCAATGGAAATGAGAACACATCACCATGGATTTCATAACTAGGCTACCCCGTACAGCTAAACATCATGATACTATCTGGGTGATTGTGGACCGTTTGATGAAAAGTGCTCACTTTCTACCTATACGAGAGGCTATCTCGTCAAAAACGTAAGCAAATGTGTTCATAAAAGAGGTTGTGGCTAAGCATGGAGTGTCGTTATCGATTGTGTCTGATATAGATACTCGCTTTACTTCAAGATTCTGGAAGAAGTTCCTTGAAGCTATGGGAACAAGATTGAACATTAGTACGGTGTATCATCCTCAAACAGATGGCAGTCTGAAAGGACTATCCAAACCCTTGTGGATATGCTATGTGCTTGTGTCTTAGACTTTGGAAGAAGTTGGGATGATCATCTGCATCTAGCAGAGTTCTCCTATAACAACAGGTACCATTCAAGTATTGGTATGCCACCATTTGAGATTCTTTATGGTATACGATGTAGAACCCCGGTATGTTGGGGAGAGATTGGTCAGAAAGAGATGGGAACTTTAGAAGTTGTTTAAGAAACCTCGACAAGGTTCGATCAGATCAAGGCAAGAATGAAAGCTGCTCAAGACCGACAGAAGTCCTATGCTGATAAGCGGCGACGACCAATCGAGTTTATCGTTGGTGACAATGTGATGCTCAAGGTCTCGCCTTGTAAAGGAATTATTCATTATAGGAAAAGGGGAAAGCTGAGTCCAAGGTACATTGGACCGTTTAAGATCGTAGATCATGTGGGTGAGGTGGCTTACAAGCTATATTAATCCGAGGAGTTAGAAGGAATTCATTCTACCTTTCATGTTTCTCATATGAGAAAATGTCTAGCCGACGACACGTCTCGTGTGCCATTAGTAGACATTGAGGTTGATGAACAACTAAACTATATCGAGCAGCCTGTAGAGAGCATTGACCGCAAGGAGAAGCAATTTCGTCATAAAGTTATCCCTTTGGTAAAGGTTATATGGAATCACCGTAAGGGAGCAGATGCTACTTGGAAAGTTGAAGAAGATATGCGCAAGTTTTATCCAAATCTGTTTTAGTAATAGTTAGGTTTCGGGGACGAAACCTTTTTAAGGAGGGAAGACTTGTAACATCCCGTTTCTCGTTTCGGTTAATAATAATACTAAGTGGTATGAGTTGGGATTGTGTTGGGTTAAATAAATTGGGTAATGGACTTGGATTACAGAGAAAGAAAGAGAAGACCATAGGCTTAAGCCCATGATCCATAATATATAAACAATAATTATGCATTAATCCATCCATTTCATATATTCCATAAATCATCAAAAACACACACTTAGATCTCTCTCATCCTACTTTCTCTCTCTAGCCGAAATCACCAAGAAACCCGAGCATCAACCCAAGATAATGATAGTATGATATTGTATAGATCCAAACCCGCTAGATCTAGTCACGAAACGACGATCTGACACCGTAAACCGTTAAATTCACGAGATCCGGAAGTAATCAGGTATGAACCGGTCAAAATATGAGCTTAGGGGTCAACCTAGCTCAGATCTGGATCGAACGGGACGAAAAATGGTGAAAAACGGTGTAATATGGGGTAAAATATGTTTTTCCGGCCATCGCCCGGTTTTCCGGCGCCGGAAAGGCGGCGCGGGTATTTAAGGATGTCAGAGAATGTTTTTGACATCCTCTGACCTAACCCTAATTCGTTAGCGGGGAAATGACGAACTAGCAGTGATTCTTTAAGGGGGAAATGACGAACTAGCAGTAATTCGTCCTGCCCATTCGTTAAGAAGAGATAACGAATTAGAAACAGTTCGTTAAGCCCTTCGTTAAGTAATTCGTTAACAGAGAACTGACGAATGAACCCCCAGTTCGTTATAAGGGTCAGTTCGTTATAAAGGTTCAATTCGTTATAAAGACCAGTTCGTTATAAATAGACATATGTGCACAAAATAGACATATTTGTCAACAACACATGTTGAGTAAGTAATTATCAGATTTTGATAATGAATACACACACACACACACACAAATATATATATATAACTATAAAAATCAATATCACGAGTATCAACAATTAAGCATTAAATAAATAATGAGTAAATAATTGGTGTCGTTGACCAATGCCTAGTGAATCGGGCTTTGGCAACTAAGACAAAATAATTACAAATGCAGTGCCGGTTGGCCATGAGTAATCGAGCATAGTCGATGGCTACTAAGACAGCGCATGATCATACTATAATGTGATTATGATGAACCTCTCATAAATACGATAAATAAACGTATGAGCAATTAAGCAAATAGCATATAAGCAATCAATTTATCAACTACATAATATTTGTGATTTGCAATTGAGAGGATAATATATATAATATAATATGGTACGCGTAAAGTCCACAAAAAGGTTTTGAAATCACTAAAATAGGGGAGTTATTACTGGCTTTAATGATTGGTGAACTAAACAATAAAATAAGAATAATAAATGACATCCGAGACTCTAACAAGCTGATTGATCCGACATGAGCTGACATGGAACTTTGGGAAAGTAAACTAGAATTAAAAAGAGAACCTAGCCATTGGAATCTGATCAAACGGATTTATAAAACTCAAGATATGAAATATTATATGTTTAAGCCAAGTTGGTACTCTTCAGAATCCGAACATTGAATCGAGAGTCGGGTTCTGACCAGTACACTCAAAATATCAAAACAAACATAAAAGTCTTATGTCCCTAAAGCTAATTCCTATCAGAAGATATAGTAATTGAAAAGCTATTAAAATTGACTTTTATAACCCTAAACAGGTCGGAGAGCAATTGACCGACAAAACTCCATCAATCAGTAAAATTGATTCAGGGATTTTCTTAGTTAAACAATAATAAATGTTTTTCATGAAGACAACTTATCCAGAAAGATCATGAAACAATGAGAAATCACAAGTCAAAGGGTCTTTATTCACCAAAGTCAAACCGAAGAAGAAATAACTTGAAGAAATCGTCAATGCGGAAGATGGAATTCGAGTTTTCCAGAGATGATGGCTGAGATGCAAATGTATTAAGGGTTTCTTGATAGGTTGGTTATAATAATAAGAGTCAGAACTCAGTTATTTAGTAAACGGTCTCGAATAAGAAACGATATAATCAATTAATGACAAAATTAAGTCTAATAAAATAAATTTTTCGGCTTGGACAAAAAGAAAACGATTTAGAGAGTTAAAATAGGTCTAGGTGCATTTACTTGGAGCTTACATGCCGTTTAAATCAGTTAGGATGAGATTTGGTGGATCAAAAACATGACGAGTTGAAAAACCCAAGAAACGTGTCGTAGGCAAGATTTCGGTCGCATCTCGCGATATAACGTGAGAAATTCTTATATCTCGCGAGAAATTTCTAGGATTTCCAAAAATGTCATTTTTTTTCCTAGAACTTCTATAAATGCGTTTATTAGCAATTTTAAGCGATTTCAAGAGTTTCTAAGCATTGTTTGGCGAGTTTGAAAGTTATGAGATTAAAAAAATAAGTTAAACCAAGTTAAATACTGATAAATACAAAATTTAAGTAATTCGTAATATCCAAAATATTTTCTTAGTCGGGCTAAACATAAACGACTTCAAATACGAAAAATCCGAGATGTTACATGGTTCCAGTTACATAAAAGTGAAGGCCACCAAGCTGATATCTGCAAAAAAAAAACCACCATGGGGTGCAGTCCTGCAAAAATGGTGTTAACCATAGGGGTGATTTCAACAATTAAATCTTAATAATATATAGCTAATGTACTATCATTTCTCATGTACGTTTAAGTCATTTACTTTCTGAAAACAAAAATAAACTTTACTAAAAAAGAACTGTAGGTGAAAATCATTTTGGGTTTTGAAATTTTCTAATTTTAAGGACTTTTGGCTAATAAATCTTCATACCAAAGTGATACGATTACTTTCAAGACTTCATTTTCTTTATTTATAAGAATCTCCCTACTAAGAATATGATTTTATCTTTCTCAACCTTAGGTCTTTGAGATTTTAAATCCTTGCAAGTTGAATGTCTGGAATTACATGTTTAGTATGCAATTTATTCTTAGGTAATTCTTGCACACTTAAAAGAGCAAATTAAAAACGTCCTTCATCCTGAATTCCCAATCAGGCAAAAATTACTCCATCTAATGGTTTTTGAAATCTTAAAGCAATAGAGGTTTGTCATGTCATATGACTAGAACAACCCATTTAATAAACTTTAATTCCGTTGTTGTTTCTACATGCATAGCCAGATCAGTTGGACATAGGAACCCGAGTCATGAATTCTTGGGGTTCCCTTGAGCATCAGCATATGTGACGTCTTGCCAACTCATATCCTTTCCATCATCAACAAAGGCATACGGTTTTACCAAGTTTAGTTTGTTGAGTTTTAAGTTTCCAAATACGTTTAGGTTTCATAAAAGGAAAAATGACATACTTTTGAGTTGAACAAGTTGAATTAGAACCGTTAAAACTCTTAAGCACTACCCACAACCACCCCCAAAAAAACAATGATTTTTCCCTTTAAAAGAAAACAAATTAAGAAAAAAACAACAAATTTTGGGTGGGAAGGCGGGGTGTTGGGTGGGGTGGTAGGGGTAAGGTGTTGGGTTCAGCGGTAGTGGTAGGGGGTAGCGGTGGTTATGCTGTGTGTTAATATTAACCGAAAGAGATTATTTTTTATGGTTAAAAAAATACACTTGTTTTTTATTTTTTTTTTGGGGGGGGGGGGGTGTCTAGGGTTAAAAAATTCCATCGGTTTTTATCTGCTTGCCTTCCATAATTGGAAGGATTTATGAATTCCACCCAGCGTGGGCTATAATTGGAATTCGGTTAAATTCCAATTCCATCTTTTGACGAATTGAATATGCCATATCGCATGATTTAAATTCCAGTTCTTTCGAGTTCCTAAGAATTATATGAAATGAACGCGCCCAAAATCTGGCGGCGGAATTGAAAGTAAAACCGGGAGTTAATGGGCCTTCTTCGGAATTGTGAAATCACAAATACGAATGACCAGTGGGCTTGGTGCTATGCTAAGGGTGTATCCACTTTCAAAGTAAAAGTTGTTATATGGGATTTAGAACTAGTAACAAATAGTAGACAAGTAACTAGTCGTTCCCTTGGAGTGCCATGGTAAAAGTTAAAGTTAACTATTTTGTGTGGAGAGAGGAACTTGATTGGATTCCCATCCAAAGAAGCGTTATCATATCGAAGTTTTGGATGTGGGCAGGGGTGGCTCGTGGGACAGCGAAAACAAGTTAGGACTTTAGGCACGTTAATTAAGGCCTCAAAGTTCAAAAAAAGTTATATATTATGTGGTAATAGGCTTGGTTGTTAACACAACCGGCTATACCATATAAGCCACTGAAGCAAGGGCTTGAGGCCACTAATTTGAAAAGGTCACAATATTTTGGAAGTATATATAAGCAGGTTTGTTATGGAGAGTAGGAAGAGAGAGTCGAACAAGCTGGTTGACAATTAAGTCGCTGAACTATTTAGTAACATACTGTTTCTCGTTTTGGTTAATAATAATATTAAGTAGTATGAGTTGGGCTTGTGTTGGGTTAAATAAAATGGGTAATGGACTTGGATTTCAAAGAAAGAGAGAAAAGACCATGTGCTTAAGCCCATGACCCATAACATATAAACAATAATTATGCATTAATCCATCAATTTCACATATTCCATACACCATCAAAAACACACACTAAGCTCTCTCTCATCCTACTTTCTCTCTCTAGCCGAAATCACCAAGAAACCTGAGCATCAACCTGAGGTGATGATAGTATGATATTGTATAGATCCAAACCTGCTAGATCTAGTCGCGAAATGATGAGCCTACACCGTAAACAGTTAAAGTCACAAGATCCGGATGGAATCGGGTATGAACCGGTAAAAAGATGAGCTTAGGGATCACCCAACAGGACGAAAAATGGTGAAAAACGGTGTAATATGGGGTAAAATACGTTTTTCCGGCCACCGCCCGGTTTCCGGCAACCGGCGCGGGTATTTAAGGATGTCAGAGACTGTTTCTGACATCCTCTAGCCTAACCCTAATTCGTTATAGGGGAAATGACGAACTAGCAATGATTCGTTAAGGGGAAATGACGAACTAGCAGTAATTCGTCATGCACATTCGTTAAGAAGAGATAACGAATTAGAAACAGTTCGTTAAGCCCTTCGTTAAGTAATTCGTTACAGGAGAACAAACGAATGAACCCCTAGTTCGTTATAAGGGCCAGTTCGTTATAAAGGTTCAATTCGTTATAAAAACAGTTGGTTATAAAGGTCCATTGTTAAGAGATAACGAATCAGTCAATTCGTTATGAACCCCCATTCGTTAAAGAGCTGAATAATGATGTAAAGTTTGAAAAAATGACAGAAAGGTCCATGTACTTAAGATAAATGGATTAATTACAAAGAAGTTGACCGGGAAGCTCGACCAGCCAAGGGCTCTGCCTCTTGGACCCTGCTAGGGGCTGCCGCCCCTAGAACCCTGCTGTCAGGGGCGCTGGCCTCGGACCCCCGTTCGTTGAGGGTTATAGTTAAACTAGAAACAAGATATGGATAGTGATAGTTAATTGATACATGTGATTGTTATACAGTTAGTCGCGCACAGCTAAAGAAAGGAATACTAGTAAATGGTGAATGTAACCGCATTCAGGTGAGTTTCTAGCCTCATTCCTTGTTATCTTTTCGGAGCTGTGTGCATACTTGATGTGATTAGTTAATGCACTTACCATAAGTGGTAAGTGTATGTCTTATATGATTTCATTTACGTATGAATGAATGCTTGGCAATGCATGAACGATCTTCGGATATTGCGTGTACCGTCAAGGGATAGTTTAAAGATATGATTGATATATATATATATGACGTATATATGATGTATAAATGGTGTAGGAAAAGTTCGAGAGATTTAAGCATCCTACATGCTTAGACTCGAACAGAGAATGGGATTTAAGTAGGAAAATAAAGTAGATGCCAGCTCAAGAATTCCATGTGTCACTCGAGCAAGCTCAGTAACGGTAAAGTGTATGGTTAAATGATGAATGAATACTAGCTTAATTGTTAGAGAACGAGGTATGATGTTAGCTTAGTTGCTAAATAAAGAATGTATGAATGCTAGCTTAATTGCTAGGGATAGGAGTATATGATGATATGAACTGTTTGATTGTCTAACTGATAGAATTAGAACTAGCACAAGTGGACTCACAAAGGGAAGTGGATAGGACACGGAGAGTAACGTGATAAGCTGGAGTTGGCCACTGTTATTACCTGTTATCCTTACTATCCTTGTACTAAATAGTTCCTTAAATGATGACGTTTGTGTTTCCTTAGAGAATACGAATGGCTGGAGCTACGAAAGTTGCTGGAAACGGAGGAAGTACGGGACGTCGTGGTAGGCCACGCATTGTCCGAGAACCGTCGGTAGAATCAGCTACTAACACTGAGGGAGAAGGAACCGAAGCTGGTCAAAATCCGAGTAACAACGAAGGGTATCAACTTGACCATACTGTTCAAGCTGTCATTGTTCAAGCTGTAGCAGCTGCTGTGAAGAATCTGAATCCTAAGAAGTCTGCTAAGAAGTCTGGTGAAAAGAGTAAGAAAGATGATGAAAGAGAGAAGGGTGATTCGAGTGAAGTTCGATCTGTGAAGGTTGATGACGGGAAGAAAGGTCGAGGCGGGTGTAACTACAAGTCGTTCAAGGTTTGTGACCCGTCGAAGCTAACTGGCTTAGGTAACGCAATCGCTACTCTCCAATGGATAACCGCAATAGACAAGGTTATCCGAATTAGCGAGTGTCGTCCCGACAAAGCAGTAGGTTATGCCACTCAGTCATTTGGGGATGAAGCTATATACTGGTGGGAAAGTGTGGAGCAGAGGAAGGGTCGGGAAGATATTAAGGCCTTGAAATGGGATGACCTGAAGGAGTTGGTTATGAAACATTTCTGTGCTGATGCTGAGGTGGAGAGGGCTGAGATGAAGTTTCTAAACTTGAAGGCGGGTAAGATGACACACCGCGAGTACACTACTGATTTCAACTGCATGTCTAGGTTGGTGCCTGACATGGTGTATCCTGAAGTTGTATGCAAAGTTTTCGAAATGCTGCTGAACTCGCACAGAACGTCCGCACCTTAGTCAGGGCAAGTAAACCTGGTACCTTCGACTCTGCTATCGAACTCGCAGAGATGGTTTACGATGAACTGGCTGTGGGCGATGTGGTGTTAGATGAGAAGAAGAAGAAGAAGTGGGTCGTTCCTGCCAAGCGACCCGGTACTCAAACATGGAACCCTAGAGACAAGTGACAGAAAGTGTGGGAGAAGAGGCAATGTAGGACGTTCGGGAAGATGCACGCTGGAGAGTGCAAGTGGGGCACTGGGTCTGATGTGTGCTATAAGTGTGGGAAGTCCCATGGTGGGGAATGCAGATCAGGGTCGAATGCTTGTTACAAATGTGGTAAGATGGGGCACTTTGCTCAGGATTGCCTTGCAAAGCCCACGTGTTATAAGTGCGGACAGACAGGTCACTTGACGAGGACTTGTACGAGTGGTGAAGCTGGAGGAAGTGCGAAGAAAGATGCTGAACAAGGGAGGCCAAGGACTAGGGCCTATATGCTGACTCAAGAACAGGCCAGACAGATTCCTGATGTCGTGACAGGTACGTTTCTAGTGAATGGAATTTCTACTTCAGTACTGTTTGATTCGGGTACGAATAGAAGCTTTGTAGCTACGGCATTTAATAAGTTAGCAAAAATGAAATGTTGTCGTGTGCCTGAAACTTTTAAAGTAGAAACCGCGAGTGAGACCTCAGTTAAAATATTGAGAATGGTTAAGGATTGTAAGATAGAGTTAGAAGGACATGAGTTCCCTGTTACTTTGTATGTTATGACCTTAGGAGGGTTTGATGTGGTTTTGGGAATGGATTGGTTGTCTGAGTATGAAGCCCAGATAGTGTGTAAGAGTATGATAATAAAGCTAAAGTCCTTGGATGGTGGTGCAGTGACGGTTTATGGTAATAAGGAAAGTTCTGGGCTTAATGTCATTTCAATGATAAAAGCTGAAGGTTTGTTAAGGCGAGGGTGCGGTGCCTACCTGGCGTATGTTGTCAACGCTACGACCGAGACGAAAGAAATGAAAGACGTTCCTATCGTGCGCGACTACCCAGAAGTATTCCCTGAGGATCTTCCGGGGTTGCCACCGGAGCGAGAGATAGAATTCTAGATAGATTTAGTACCAGGAGCCAGCCCGTCGCGAAAGCGCCTTACCGTTAAGCGTCGTCCGAGATGAAAGAATTGATGTCCCAACTGCAGGAACTCCTCGACAAGGGTTTTATTAGACCAAGTGTTTCCCCGTGGGTCGCACCGGTGTTGTTCGCTAAGGAGAATGATGGAAGTATGAGGTTGTGCATAGATTATCATGAGTTGAATAAACTTATGGTGAAGAATAGATATCCGTTGCCACGGATTGATGATTTGTTTGACAAACTGCAAGGTTCGATTTGGTTCTCTCGAATAGATCTCAGATCAGGCTATCATCAGTTAAAGGTGAATGAGGCAGACATCCCTAAAATAGCGTTCCGGACCCGGTATGGACACTACGAGTTCCTCGTGATGTCATTCGGTCTAACAAACGCTCCCGCAGCGTTTATGGACATGATGAATAGGGTGTGTCGGCCAATGTTGGATAAGTCAGTTATCGTTTTCAATGACGATATATTGATTTATTCAAAGAGCGAGTCTGATCATGCTGAGCATCTGAAGGAAGTGTTGGAGATTTTGAAGGAAGAAAAGTTGTATGCTAAGTTTTTGAAATGCGCGTTCTGGTTACGAGAAGTACAATTCCTAGGTCACGTGATTAATCCTGAAGGGATTACCGTGGACCCAGCTTAGATTGAGGCGACAACAAATTGAAAGACTCCGCAAAACCCGACTGATATACGAAGTTTCTTATGGTTGGCTGGCTATTATAGGAGATTCATTGAAGGCTTCTCCAAGATAGCCGCACCATTGACCGGTATGACCCGAAAGACAGTAGTATTCAGCTGGAATAAGTTTCAAGAAGAAGCTTTTAAGGAATTAAAGAGAAGACTCACACAAGCTCCAATCCTCAAACAGATGGCAGTCTGAAAGGACTATCCAAACCCTTGTGGATATGCTATGTGCTTGTGTCTTAGACTTTGGAAGAAGTTGGGATGATCATCTGCATCTAGCAGAGTTCTCCTATAACAACAGGTACCATTCAAGTATTGGTATGCCACCTTTTGAGATTCTTTATGGTATACGATGTAGAACCCCGGTATGTTGGGGAGAGATTGGTCAGAAAGAGATGGGAACTTTAGAAGTTGTTTAAGAAACCTCGACAAGGTTCGATCAGATCAAGGCAAGAATGAAAGCTGCTCAAGACCGACAGAAGTCCTATGCTGATAAGCGGCGACGACCAATCGAGTTTATCGTTGGTGACAATGTGATGCTCAAGGTCTCGCCTTGTAAAGGAATTATTCATTATAGGAAAAGGGGAAAGCTGAGTCCAAGGTACATTGGACCGTTTAAGATCGTAGATCATGTGGGTGAGGTGGCTTACAAGCTATATTAATCCGAGGAGTTAGAAGGAATTCATTCTACCTTTCATGTTTATCATATGTGAAAATGTCTAGCCGACGACACGTCTCGTATGCCATTTGTAGACATTGAGTTTGATGAACAGCTAAACTATATCGAGCAGCCTGTAGAGAGCGTTGACCACAAGGAGAAGCAATTTCGTCATAAAGTTATCCCTTTGGTAAAGGTTATATGGAATCACCGTAAGGGAGCAGATGCAACTTGGGAAGTTGAAGAAGATATGCGCAAGTTTTATCCAAATCTGTTTTAGTAATAGTTAGGTTTCGGGGACGAAACCTTTTTAAGGAGGGAACACTTGTAACATCCCGTTTCTCGTTTCGGTTAATAATAATACTAAGTGGTATGAGTTGGGCTTGTGTTGGGTTAAATAAATTGGGTAATGGACTTGGATTACAGAGAAAGAAAGAGAAGACCATGGGCTTAAGCCCATGATCCATAATATATAAACAATAATTATGCATTAATCCATCCATTTCATATATTCCATAAATCATCAAAAACACACACTTAGATCTCTCTCATCCTACTTTCTCTCTCTAGCCGAAATCACCAAGAAACCCGAGCATCAACCCAAGATAATGATAGTATGATATTGTATAGATCCAAACCCGCTAGATCTAGTCACGAAACGACGATCTAACACCGTAAACCGTTAAATTCACGAGATCCGGAAGGAATCAGGTATGAACAGGTCAAAATATGAGCTTAGGGGTCAACCTAGCTCAGATCTGGATCGAACGGGACGAAAAATGGTGAAAAACGGTGTAATATCGGGTAAAATATGTTTTTCCGGCCATCGCCCGGTTTTCCTGCGCCGGAAAGGCGGCGCGGGTATTTAAGTATGTCAGAGAATGTTTTTGACATCCTCTGACCTAACCCTAATTCGTTAGCGGGGAAATGACGAACTAGCAGTGATTCGTTAAGGGGAAATGACGAACTAGCAGTAATTCGTCCTGCCCATTCGTTAAGAAGAGATAACGAATTAGAAACAGTTCGTTAAGCCCTTCGTTAAGTAATTCGTTAACAGAGAACTGACGAATGAACCCCCAGTTCGTTATAAGGGTCAGTTCGTTATAAAGGTTCAATTCGTTATAAAGACCAGTTCGTTATAAAGGTCCATTCGTTAAGAGATAACGAATCAGTCAATTCGTTATGAACCCCCCATTCGTTAAAGAGCTGAATAACGAACTGACGAATGAACCCCCAGTTCGTTAAGATAAATTGATTAATTACAAAGAAGCCCTCGAACTTTCTGAATTATCAAATAAAATAATAAGTTAGCATCCTAATGAAAAATGTGTTAAGACAGTTAATGGAAATAAAATTTTTCCAAGTTGAGCTGGAAGCTTAACCCTAGACAGGGGCTCTGCCCCTTGGACCCTGCTAGGGGCTGCCGTCCCTAGAACCTCGCTGCCAAGGGCGCTGCCCCCGGACCCCCGTTCGTTGAGGGTTATAGTTAAACTAGAAACGCGATATGGGTAGTGATAATTAATTGATACATGTGATTGTTATACAGTTAGTCGCGCACAGCTAAAGAAAGGAATAACAGTAAACGGTGAACGTAACCACGTTCAAGTGAGTTTCTAGCCCCATTCCTTGTTATGTTTTCGGGGTTGTGTGCATACTCGATGTGATTAGTTAATACACTTACCTTAAGTGGTAAGTGTATGTCTTATATGATTTAATTTATGTATGAATGAATGCTTGACGATGCATGAACGATCTTCGGATATTGTGTGTACCGTCAAGGGATAGTTTAAAGATACGATTGATATATATATGATGTATATATGATGTATAAATGATGTAGGAAAAGTTAGAGAGATTTAAGCATCCTAAATGCTTAGACTCTTACAGAGAATGGGATTTTTAAGTAGGAAAAGAATGAAGATGCCAGTTCAAGAATGCCATGTGTCACTCGAGCAAGCTCAGTAACGGTAAAGTGTATGGTTAAATGATGAATGAATGCTAGCTTAATTGCTAGAGAACGAGGTATGATGTTAGCTTAGTTGCTAAATAAAGAATGTATGAATGTTAGCTTAATTGCTAGGGAAAAGAGTATATGATGATACGAACTGTTTGATTGTCTAACTGTTAGAAGTAGAACTAGCACAAGTGGACTCACAAAGGGAAGTGTATAGGACACGGAGAGTAACGTGATCAGCTAATTACAGCTGGCCACTGTTATTACCTGTTTGGCTTACTATCCTTGTACTAAATAGTTCCTTAAGTGATGACGTTTGTGTTTCCTTAGAGAATACGAATGGTTGGAGCTAGGAAAGTTGCTGGAAAGGGAGGACGTACTGGACTTCGTCTTAGGCCACACATTGTCCGTGACCCGTCAGTAGAATCAGCTACTAACACTGAGGTTATAGGGCGGAATGCTCTTTAAAACGTATGTATGAATAAAAGCATATATGTAAGTATGAATGAATGAATTAAAGTACGTGTGTATGTAAGTATGTAAAGTAAATATGAAGGTATGTACCTTCGGGTGCATATGTAAGTATGTGAATGTATTGTTTGTCGTTTGATTAACTAGAACTCACTCAACGTAGCTGACTTTTAGTATGCAAGCAGATTAATCGTCTGAGACCGCTGGCTTGAGAGAGACACATGACAGGATTGGAAGAGGCTGGCATCTGAAGATCCGTTATGATGTTTGATATTATATATTATGTTATGTTTTTAAAGACAAGTTATGGATGTTTGTACTGAATGGTTGACTATTATTATTATTCCGAAAAGGTTATAATTAACTCTGATATTTAGAACTGTGCTTATGAGTAAATCCAACGTCCAAAGTGAGGCACCGGTAACGGACCCTTACATATTTTCATGTGCAAGATATTAGGAAAGTATGTAGCAAGGGTTTTTTTTTGGAAGAAGGGTAAAGGAGGGAACTTAGTATGGTGAATGTGAGCCACTTATTATTATTTTTTTTTGTTTCCTATTGATCTGGTCGTTACCTTTTTTTTGTTTTTATTTTTTATTAAATTGTTATTACTCTTAATTTTGTTAATCAATTTGTTTGTTGCACAACACATGTTATCCATTCCATTAACCACGTTGTTATATATATATATATATATCATTAATTAACCATTATGTATATTACACATAAATCATGCTATTAAAGTTTATTATTATCGATATCTGACGGAATAGAAAAACAGCCTGATAAAAACAAAACTCGTAGAAGGGCCATAGTTTTTTGATTTGTTTTAGGCCTTTAAAAAGGTTGGACCGGCCCTGGTTGTTTAATGGGTAAAGTAACTCAAAGTGATGTATTATGTGATAGTAGGCTTGGTTGTTACTAAAGTATAGGTTATGAGTTCAAAACATGTAATAAGCAAAAAAAAAATTCTTAGCAATTGTCATGAAAATGCCACAAAATCTTGTTTCGATTTAGGTCTCCACATTCGTTGAGCCGGCCTTGAATGTGGGTGGGGCTGATTGTGGGCTTGCAGAGGAATCACCAAATAACTTGTTGGTGTCATGTACGGCCGCTAAAACCATTTGGTGGCAGGTTTGTGTGTGGCTCAAGATACCTTTCCCTTGCAATGTTCGGTCAGTTATGGAGGTTTGTAGCTAATCAGGATGGGGATTTCAATACAAAGAAAAGGATTCAAGCAATTTTCTTGGTTACCGTGTAGACTATTTGGAAGTGTAGAAATGATTTGATTTTTAACTACGAATAAAGTAAACGTTGTTGAAATTATCAAGGATGACACAGCCATGTGGTTCAAGATTAGATCTAATCAGAAACCTAGCCTTTTATAACTTTTGTGATATTTTATAAGAACATCCGTAATTGGCCGGCGTTGCGGCGTTTTAGGCTGGAAACATCGGGGGCACACCCCCCACCCCTCACCCCGGCGTTATAGGCATTTTTTTATTAGACGTTTTGTATAAAACGCAAGCTTGGCACAAAGTTTTAAAAAAATTCTCCTTTTGACCGTTCCAACGGTCACATTACCGTTTAAAAATAAATAAATAAAAACAACTTTTTTATATATAATCATATTCATCCCCAATCAAAACTCACCAAATTAATAAAACCTTTCTTTCTTAACTCTATTTTCCTCACACCAAATTCCCTATAAACCCTAATTGGATTCTCCCACTTCTATATATAACCAATTTTTCAGGCCCGTCCGACAAGCCGATGACGACGCGGAGGAAGAGTCGGTTACGAGTGCGATTGTGCTTGCGACAACTTATATGAATTCTATTAGCTCTCCACCACCCCCGTTTCAAAAAGAACATATATCGAACGAGGCTATATCGAAGCCAAAGACCGGTTGATGGCGGATTACTTCAACTGTAACAACTCGGGTTTTCAAACTTACACTTTTACCCGACTCGGTTCAACGTTGGGGGTTATTTTATTAAATATATTGCATTTATCGAGTCTAAATTTGTTTAATTATTAATATATTATTATTATCATATTATTTAATTATTTATAACTAAACTTTATTGTTTTTACACTTTGAACCCAAATTATAAAGTTTTAACCTTCTTGTATCCAACTTCAAACTTCAAGGTCCAAACTATAAATATATTATAACCCATTTCGTTATTTGGATATTCGTTTACCCGATTCTAACCCAAACCCGATTCCGATTTCGAACCCGTTTACATTAGATCTTGGCTTGGACCTCAATTCACGTATCTATTTTGGAAATTAAATCAAACAACTCGTTATACCTTCTATGTTCGGCCTACCGACAATCTAATTTTGGTTAATCAATCAAATATTATTCGTATTCTAATTATACTTGGCCGACAATAGAACTAATCTTGTTATACTTTTAATCGATTGTAAAAATTCAATTAAACTTACAATTAGCAGCACTAAACCTCGCCATCTAAACCCCTCAACCCAATTAGAGTATTATCGTTGTTTGCATGTTCGTTCGTAACTACTTCTGGCCGCCCACAGTTCGTTTGATTTGACCCGTGTTACGGCAGTGTACGAGATAATTAATTATATGGTTGTACTCTTCGAAGGGTGTTCTGTAACACCCCGGCTAAAGCGGAATACGCCCGAGTGTGACGTACAGATTACCATTAATTGACAATATTACCATTAATTGATTTACACATCAACTACACAAGTTTGTAATAAAGAATACAAGGAAAATAAAAGAACAATTAACATCTTGTCTATTTATTAATATAACCTAAGTACTAACGTCTTCTTCTCGTGATATCTTCTAATCGTTGTGCCTGTAGCATATATATAAAATAATGTCAACTAAATGAATAGTTTGTGAGTTTACACAAGTTTTGATATTAGTACATAAAAAAATCTACAATTCCATGAACAAGTGAGAAACCCTACCAAGGATCTAGCACGTGGATACATCGATTACATACACGAGATCTAAAGGTTAAATTATTACTTTATTGATAGATAAGGATGAAATACGTTATGGAGGATAAATACATAATAACTTATGGATCTCACTTATTCTATGTGTGTGATCTCCTTACAAATGAGCATGGACTAGCCTATTTATAGGCAATATGCTCCAATTAACAATAAATATACATTAAATACAAACTAGACAATCTATAAATTATTCGATCGCTACGGACACCAAAACTGTGCACTAACAGACACCCACTTTTCCATAGCTATCGAATACTTTTAATCTTGAAAACTTTAACTGCAGATCACCAGTCACAGACCGTGCACTAACAGACACCCCCTTGACTGATGATTTTCGGGCTTGTGCAGACAGACAATCTTTAAATCTTTTCAGCAAACCAACAACTTGTAGCCTCTCATATCAGATCACCCCCTCAAATTGAGCAACTCTTGGAGATCATCCCGATCATCCATTGGCGTATGATATGGTTCAATCTTTCAACAATCAGCAACAAGTCATCAGCTATCCGTCAGATCCTGTAAAGAAAACATATCTTTACGTTTAACCTTGTCACACATCTTCATGAACAACTCGATCATTCAATATCTTTCACTTTGGTTTTCCCTCTCTTGATAACGTGTATCCCAAGTAACTCTTTGAAGCTCTTCCACATCCCATTCACAAGGATGCATTAATGTTTAGGCATATGATTTAGAGTTCAAACCTCCATTAATAAACCCCAAATGATCAAATTCTTCAATCCAATGACAAGACTCGTATATTCTTCAATAAGATCAACTCGTTTCTAGAATCGTCCCTTTCAACAGAAGTAATCCGCCATTTACTCGTAGCCAACATAGTCAGGATCAAAGTCCCTCATAAATAAGTAAACGAACAGACACTCGTATCCCACATAGTCAGGTTTCAATCTTTGAACAAATCAATCACCAATCGAAGAACATTTGCAGTATTGAACTCAGTCAAACGTAGCTTTGCAAGCATGAATTACCACCCAAATTGCAGTAATTTTTCAAGAAACCATGCAAATGTAGGAAGATGTAAGCTAAATAAACGCATATGAAAGTTTTACCTCCCCCTTTTCTTGACAAATTCAGCAAGGTCTTGAATAATCTTCAAAGTTCACAAAACAAACTCCTCCTTAAATTACTCGCGGGCTCCCCCTCGGCCAATTGAAACGCAAAAAAACTCGGCCGGAAAACATATTACCAAGATTTGAAAGAAGAGTACCCAATACATTAGGAACATCACAGAAAAATTTCGATTAAGAAAATTTTCCTGATTTTCCTGCCAAAAATTCACCGAAAATTTTCGAAAAATAAATATTATCGCCAAAGTTTTCAAGAATGACGTCTCACTTACGAGGAGTATCCAGGAAAAAATTGGCGCAAGAAAAATTTTCCCGCCAAATAACTTATTTTTTTGACGAATCACCTCTCAATTCGTTATAAACAACAACTCCAATTCGCTAACTTAGTTCGTGCTCTCCAGTCTTAAATCGTTATAACAATCACACGAATGGCCTCCCATTCTTTAAGATATCCACTTCATCATACACATTAACGAATTACCTTAATTTTTTACCTTTAACTTAACGAATTATCTTAATTCGTTATAATTAACTTAACAAATTACCATGACGAATTAACTTAATGAATCTCCTTAATTTGTTATCATTAACTTAACGAAATAACTTAACGAAGTAACTTAACAAAGTAACTTAACGAATTACCTTAATTCGCTATAAATTACCATGACGGATTAACTTAACGAACTACCTTGACGAATTAACTTAATTCGTTACATTTACTTTAACGAATTAACTTAATGAATTACCTTAATTCGTTAAAATTTCCATAACAAATTGCTATAGTAGATGCGTTAAATTTCCATAACGAATCAGCTACAGTAGCATAACGAATTAGCTACAGTAACTTAAAGAATTAGGTTGTTGGATTTGAACTGTTCGCCGGAAAAACGATTTTCGCCGGAAAATTCAGTTACAGTGGCCGGAAAAAGTAGATATGGCCGGAATCTGGATTTTTTGAACTTCATCAATGGTGAAATCTTCAGAATACCATCATAAATCATGAAATTCTACCTGAACACCCGGATTTTCATCACGATTCCGAATCCATAATCAGTTTAACTTAACAATCATTGATTCAACATCAATTAAATCAACCCATAACATGCTCTTTAATGGTGAAATCTTCAATTCACCATAATTAACCACCAAAATCCACAGAAACATGCGGATTTCAATGATAAACACGAATCCATCATCCAATCAACTTAACAATCAGTAAATCATCATAAACTGAATCAAAAGTTAACATGCTCTTCCATGGTGAATCTTTCAATACACCATAACTTAACACCAAATTACACAGGAAGCTACATCTTCCATCAATAAACACGAATTCACCCTCAAATCCACCAATAACTCATTAATTTACTCCAGATCTAACAAAAATTCGATGAACACGAATTAACCATGAGATGAATTACCACCTGAATTGCAGTATTTTTTCAAGAAACCATGCAACGTAAAAAGATATAAGCTAAATAAACTAAAATGAAAGTTTTATCTCCCCATTTTCTTGACAAAATATGCAAGGTCTTGAATAATCTTTAAAGTTCACAAACAAAAACTCCTCCTTAAATTACACACGTGCTCCCCCTCGGCCAATTAAAAAGCATAAAAAAATTGGCCGAAAAATATATTACAAAAATTTGAGAGAACAGTACCCAATACATTAGGAACATCCCAGAAAAATTTCGATTAAGAAAATTTTCCCCGATTTTCACGCCAAGAATCACTGAAAATTTTCGAAAAATAAATATTATCGCCAAATTATTTTTTTTATAACAAATCACCTCTCAATTCGTTATAAACAAAAACTTCAATTCATTAACTTAGTTCTTCATCTCCATTCGTTACACACTTAACGAATTACCTTAATTTGTTATCATAACCTTAACGAATTAAATTAACGAAGTACATTAATTCGTTATCCTCTAACTTAACGAATCTCCTTAACGAATTACATTAATTCGTTATAAATTATCATCTTAATCCGTTATAACAGTTACACGAACAGCCTCCCATTAGTTAAGATTTCCACTTTGTCATACATATAACGAATTACCCTTAATTCGTTAAAGTTTCCATTCGTTAAGTTCCATAACGAATTGCTACAGTATCCTAACGAATTAGGTTGTTGGATCTAAGCTGCCACCGGAAAAGCGCATTTCGCCGTATAAAACAGTTATATCACCGAAAATTTAGTTACCATCGCTGGAAACTGCACATCCCTATCAAATCATAGAGTTAACCTGATCGATGTCAAAGGGTCAATCAAAAACATTTGTAAAAGACCTTTACTAGCTAGGACAAGTAAGGTGTCGAATCCACAGGGAATCAGCGGAAAGTGCTAATCAAGTTTAATACTTAATAATTAATTAACTAAGTGGACAAACGATGTCAAGCGGTTTAAAGAGTAGTTTGTAAACAATTATATGAATATAACCAAACTCTAGGGTTCGGGTTTTGCAGCAAGTTAAAGAATTGATAAACTTGTTTGGACAGTTTCTTATAAAATATGTAAATCAAAAGACTTAACGATTGACTGTGTTGATCGTCATAACTGAATCCGAACAATTGACAAAGTTAAATGAAAATCTATTTGATAATCGGTTTTACTTGTTGAAACACAAAATCAATAATATGGTTAATGATAAACGGGTCAATGACGAAAGAACTCAATCCTAATTATTGATGACCAAAAATCAATTAACTAACAAAAGATTAAGTAATCAATTAATTAAAACCGTGTAAGCACGAAAGCAAACTCAAATAATTGATTAATCGAATGATTAATCAATTACAAATCCAAAGTTAAAGTTTAGAATAAACAAAACCTAACAAGTAACTCAACCCTACACCCGGAGATGGTTATGAAGCCTTTTAGCCTTGCATCTTGATCTTCATGTTCTTGATTATGATATTGGAGAATGATTTCATGGATCAATATTGTGATTAGGATGAGTGTTAGTGGTGTAAGACGGCCTCCAATAAGTCCCCAAACTGATTATGAATGAATCTGATCGATCTTAGGGTTTTTGAGCCTTAAATATGGAAGAAAAATCACCAAAAACCCATTTTCCGTCAGACCAGACCGTAAGCTACGGTCTAGCCACCGTAGCCTACGGTCAGACCGTAAGCTACGGTATAGTCACTCTGCCTTACGGTCCTGCTAGTCCAAAACTGTTTTCTTCATAAAATCTTCGTTTCAACTCCGTTTTCCTCCCCGTTTGCGGCCACGTCTTCGTATTTCATTTCTCTATCATCTCATAGATCATCACTTTCATTTCCACTCCATCGTGAATGCTCCAAATTAGCTTCTTTAAGCTCAAATAAGCTCCGTTAAGCTCCGCACACCTGTAAACATAAAACCTATCAAATTATTTGTGTTTGATACATATGAACAAGTAAAACACACAATATAAAACACTTAAGGCACGTACTTTTACCCAGACATCATAACCCTCCAAATCTTCAACGAAGCCTCGAAAATGCCTTTAGAATATGATTTTAGTATCAATTACTTCAAAAACATACTGAAACAACATCAATTAAACAAATCAGTTCTTCAAGCTTCATCCATGGCCATCAATGGTGGAATCATCATTTCAACATAATTAACTACCAAATAACATCACGAAGATTCGGTTTCCATCCAGAAACACAAACCAATCATCAAATAACATTAACCTTCACTGGTTTGATCCAGATCTGATCAACAATACCTTGCTCTTCCATGGTGAATCACTCACTTCACCATAATTTAACACCAAATTACACAGACATATTCGTATTACCTCAACAACACGAATTCATCCTCAAATCCACCAATAACACACTAATTTACTCCATATCTGACCAAAATTCGATAAACACAATGAACATGAAAAACTCAGATTCATACCTTTATCGATGCAACGAGAGAAGCCGTCTGCTCTGATACCAATTGTTGAGCCCGTCTTAGATCTAGCCGTGTCGATACTTCGATTACACAATATGAACACACGAGATCTAAACGTTAAACACATAGTCTATTGATTATTTAGAGTGAATACATTATGGTGGATGGAAATAACTTACAGAGAGCATAATTACTATAACTTAGATCTCTCACTATGTACATCCCTAAATTATGAGCATGAGCAGGCTATTTATAGGCCATATGCTCTAGTTCGTTAAGTTACGTCTAGTTCGTTATACCTTCATAACAAATTAGACTCCATTCGTTATGCTTCCTTAACGAATGGTAATACCTTAACGAACTAGCCCTCATTCGTTATGCTTCCATAACGAATGGGCTTATACCTTAACGAACTAGTCTAGATAACTAACGAATGGGCCTCATTCGCTACACAATCTATAGCGAATGGGCCATTTACATTAATATACATTCTAGACAGCCTATAACTTATTCGATCGCTACGGACACCAAAACCGTGCACTAACAGACACCCCTTTTTCCATAGCTATCGAATACTTTAATCTTGAATACGTTAACTGCAAATCATCAGTCACAAAACCGTGCACTAACAACAAATGTAAATGAGAAAGTAAGGTCCTTTCCAGTTGGGATTGTGCACCAATGTACTCGGATAATAGCGCAAGTAAGTGTCATTTCCGTTGGTAACAACCAGCGTACTCGGATCGGGGGTCCCTATTCCACTCATAACATCGAGGTCCTAAGTGCATAGGGGGGCGTATGATCATACTTAATGAGGAAACCATGAGCAGGCAATCTTTGAGCAAGTAAGCAAATAAACACACAAGTCCATGTAACGAATTGTAGTTTGTAAATAATGAATAAATGAAATTGTAATTTGGATAGGATATATATGTTACCCCCAAAAGTAATAAAAGAGTAAAAAAAAAGGGTGTGAGAAACTCACCTTGAAATTGATGACAAACTTGAAATAAAACCGAAAGTGCATAAATGAAACTGAAGCAATTGAACGTCACGAACTATAATTAAAAGTACAAAATTAATATTAACTAACGTCTTATAAAAAGTAGATAACTCGGGTTGTCAGGATTTTGAAGTGTTGAATGTATATTTTATTATAGAGTTGGATATTATAATATTATTTTGTACATTAACGAATTTGAACGAATTATTAACAAATTATTAATTTAATATTAGTTTAAATTATAAGATTAATATCCTGTTCAAATATTTTAAGTGTTACAGAAATATTGGTGTCAACGATATATTTTATTTTGAAAACCGAATATGTTAACGAATTTAAGGTTTAACAAACGAAAATATCAATAGAAGCATATATATATATATATATATATATATATATATATAAGTTAAAATAGTTTTTAAACGAACTTGATGGGTTAGAGATTTATAATGTTTATGAGTTATGGGTTTT
Source organism: Bidens hawaiensis (assembly GCF_021521415.1). Classification (NCBI taxonomy): domain Eukaryota; kingdom Viridiplantae; phylum Streptophyta; class Magnoliopsida; order Asterales; family Asteraceae; genus Bidens; species Bidens hawaiensis. Next base: position 135,060 of record NW_027496312.1, read on the forward strand.
TAACGGAATTTTAGCGTTGCCGGTATTGTTTTATTTTAGTATGAATGTTTGTTGGTTTATTTTAGGATTTATAAAATTACATCGTTATTATATATTTTATTTAAATAATTATTCTTCGAGTATTGGCGGGCTTGTAAAAGTTGATTTTTGAACAAAATTGCTAACGGAATTTAAGACAACTTTTATTTAACCATAAAAATAATTTTATTGATTTTGAAATGATTTATAAATATATGTATATGTGATTTATTATAATTAATAAAAATGGTTTTCAAAATACATAAAATGGGTTTTCTGTGACCTAGGTTCGAACCCGGGTTTCCATGACCACACAACTACTGGACCAATTCAATATTGTTGTTCAAAGATGGAAACTGATAATCATAAACAAAATGCCCAACTTCATCTTCTTCATCCTAACCCTTGGGTTTTCAATTCTCCAGATTCGTTCTAGGTTTTATTGATTTAGGTTTGGGGTTTTGTTAGACGGATCAAAACAATGAAAACCCACCTATCAATTACCTCTAATGATGCCGGAATGAGGTTGAACGACGAGTTTGGCCGGAACGGAAATATAAGAACAAGTTGATGATATTAATGAGTTTGTTAGTGAAATTTTATGTCTGTAACACGTTTAGGAGGAGGTTAGGATACTATTTATAGCCTCATTTGTTCCGTTGGGTGTTTATTTCGCGTTATTGAGATTTAGTTATTTTTCCTCGGTTTGAGGTTTGAATCCGAACGTTGGAGGTGTTAATACGCGTAATGAGACTTGATTAAGCTTTAAGATGATGAAGAAACGAGTTTATATCATTAAAATTGATTAAAAATAGCGTTTTGGGATGTTTTAATAGGTCGCCGGAAGTTCACCGCCGTCGCCGGATTTTGGGTCTGCCGGAAAAACGTGGGGGAAGAAGGGGTGGGGCCAGCTGGGGTTTAATATTATTATTATAATATATTTTGAATTCAAATGTTACATTTTACACCCTTGTACTTTAATAACTTTATAGTTTGTTATTAAACTTTAATTATATTATACACCTTGAACTTTATAAATATACATAACTAGATTAGAACTTGGCATAATTTACTATCTTTAGATTGTTTACGTTTTATACCCGATAAATTTAAACTTTGATTATTTTATAAACTTTTACGGCTCGGAGATTCGTTATTTGAACTAAACGAAATAGAAAGTGAACGAATAATTACTATAAATCGTCGTTCTTTGATTTACATTTATATTAACATATAAAAACCGAAAATTTAAAATGGGTCAGGTCTTCGGGTTTGAAAAGTAACGAATGTTACATGTTCTTCATTAACCCTATACTTAATCGGCTAAACAATAACGGAATTAATCGATTAAGTAATCTAGGGTTTATATAAGCAAAACTGAGATGAACTGTTCTTGTATATTAATTTTGGAAACTGGTTCTTAATGCACGTCACCCTTGGGCCAGTTGGTTAACACACGAGACTATAGGGGCAGAGGTCGCGGGTTCGACCCCCTACACCCCGTGTTTTTTGGAAAATATTGTTTTGTTTTATTTTAAATCATTTAACCACTATAATAATAATAATAATAATAGTTAATAAAGTTTATTCTAATAAAAACCGGCTTTGTAATACCCGTTTAACACTCGTTTTCGTTCTTGTCTTTTACATAATATGAGTTATTTACATAGTTAGCCATTTTACTATTCTTATGATTTCCTCAATTTATCCTTGAACTTATAGATCAATATTTTTGGTCCTCGTAGAATGTCTCATCTAAAAAACCACCGTCATCCTCGACATCAATCGTCTGGTATTCACCACCACTATATAGCTGCTTGTATAGCCAAAGAGTTAACTATTGCAATCCCTAGGATAATAACCCAAATTCGGAACCTCCATGCAAACGATCCAACCTTTTCCACTAACCACTCTCCTGGTAACGGCAAATCATCTACCACCACTCATCCTCACAACAAGAAACGTAAGAACCCGACTGCAACAAATCCTACTCAACTGCGAGCCTCTTCAACTTGTCCGAAAAAGAGACCTTACAAAGGAGCTCACCCCATTTGCAATACTTGCAACCGCCACCACCCGAGAAACTCCGATTGTCGTCTTTGCACTGATTGTAACCGTCATGGTTCTCCAGGTCACGTCAATTAAGCTACTCAAAGACCCTGAAGAATTTTGCCGTTTTCTTTATCCATCATACTTTATTTCGTCTTTTTTTTAATCACGTATTGTAACACCTCTTTATAACCTTGAATTATTTCCCCATTTAAACTATTTATCTTTTATCTTATGTGTAAAGTCCATTTTTGTTTAAATAGATTGTTTATTAAAACCTACTTCTATCTTATTTCCTACCCATTAACCTTAAATATTAATAAGTTATCTTTTCTTCAACTTTAAATACTTATATCTTTGTGATATCTTAGACATTTCTTTATTAAAATCCACTACAACTCTTGAAAATGTTTTATATATTGGTAATTTTTCAATGTTATAATTAAAGCTTCTTAAAAGTATTGTTTTCTAAAAATCTTGTTAATTAAATATTTTGTAACCCACATGATGGGGCGAGTTTTGTGGACCATCCGACGATCTAAGTAATTATCGAGGCCTACAAAATTATCCAAATCCTCGCATGGAAATCATAAAACGTACAATTATGTGTCATAATCTAGAACCGAAAGTAGTTGGGATAACGGTACAAATATAGAGATGATAAGGTCATGGTGGATACGCCGCTTGTACATCCTATATATAAGTGTCATTATCGGATTTTCATTTGAAGCGTTACTACAACTATCTAAAGTTCGTTATTATGTGTTTTTTTTTATTTAACGGTGTTGTTATAGTATTCCTTAAATTCGGGACGAAATTCCCTAAAGTATGGGAGACTGTAACAACTCGGGTTCAAACTTACACTTTTACCCGACTCGGTTCAACGTTTGGGTTATTTTATTAAATATATTACGTTTATCAAGTCTAAATTTGTTTAATTATTAATATATTATTATTATCATATTATTTAATTATTTATAACTAATCTTTATTGTTTTTACACTTTGAACCCAAATTATAAAGTTTTAACCTTCTTGTATCCAACTTCAAACTTCAAGGTCCAAACTATAAATATATTATAACCCATTTCGTTATTTGGATATCCGTTTACCCGATTCTAACCCAAACCCGTTTCCGATTTTGAACCCGTTTACATTAGATCTTGGCTTGGACCTCAATTCACGTATCTATTTTGGAAATTAAATCAAACAACGCGTTATACCTTCCATTTTCGGCCTACCGACAATCTTATTTTTGTTAATCAATCAAATATTATTCGTATTCTAATTATACTTGGCCGACAATAGAACTAATCTCGTTATACTTTTAATCGATTATAAAAATTCAATTAAAATTACAATTAGCAGCACCTAAATCTCTCCATCTAAACCCCTCAACCCAATTAGATTATTATCGTTGTTTGCCTGTTCGTTCGTAACTAATTTTGGCCGCCCACAGTTTGTTTGATTTGACCTGTGTTACGGAATTGTATGAGATAATTAATTATATGGTTGTACCCGTCGAAGGATGTTCTTCATTAACCCTATACTTAATCGGCTAAACAATAACGGAATTAATCGATTAAGTTATCTACGGTTTATATAAGCAAAACTGAGATGAACTGTTCTTGTATATTAATTTTGGAAACTGGTTCTTAACGCATGTCGCCTTTGGGCCAGCTGGTTAACACACGAGACTATGGGGGCAGAGGTTGCGGGTTCGACCCCCTGCACCCCGTGTTTTTTGGAAATTATTTTTTTGTTTTATTTTAAATCATTTAACCACTATATTATTAATAATAATAATATTTAATAAAGTTTATTCTAATAAACATCGGCTTTGTAATACCCGTTTAACACTTGTTTTCGTTCTCGTCTTTTACATAAATGATTATACATATATATTAATACTAATATTTTAATATAAGTAAACAAATTATATATATACACATATTTAAAAAACTAATATGTATCAAATTATGTTTTCATAAATCAAGATAATTATATATATATATACTATGTTATAATATTGTTTAACTAGTGTTGATAACGAATCCTTACTTAAGCATATCCGTTACTCTCATTTCTCTTAGGATTTAACGTTCGCGTGTGAGTTTTCCCGTTTTCTCATTATCTTAATCATGTTTGAGGTGAGTACCACATTCCCCGTATTTTACTCGTTTTCCACATTTTGGGGACATATGCGTAAATTATATTTCTCATATATACTTATACACAAAATTGCAACTATTGTCTTATGTGTTAACAATTTGTACCTTACTTGTTTATGTGCTTACATGCTTTACGTGAACCGCATTCGGATAGGTCCAACATAATCTCATAATAGTATGATCATACGCCAGTCATTATAGCTTTGTGCTTCTCGACATCTCATTTATACTTGCTCATTTGGTTATTTGTTATTCTCATATGACTTGTTGCAATTACTTATTTTTATATATACTATATGTACATTTTGTAACGATTCCGGCAAATCCAGGTATACCCTAGCCGGAATATACTATTTACGTGTTATTTAATACTAATTATATGAGTTATAGTACGTTTATACGAGTATATATGATTCACAGTACGAATCATACTTGATTATATAGTGAATCGTATTGGAATTACGATTAACCAATGATCGGTTATTGAAACCCGAACGGATCGGGAATTACATTATAGACGAAGTATATAATGTTTAGTGATGTTTACGAAGTATAAATGCTTCGGGATAAGTGAATTATAGCACAGAAAAAGGATTTCGATTTATTAGTGCGTCGGTACGATAAACGAAACCTTTAACATCAAACCAAGCAAGAGACGATCGATCAAGCCGAAAAAGATGCGTAATTACTAATAATATGATGTTTTAATGTCATGGTTCAAGTTTTTAAAGTTTTTAAGTCGGTTTTATGTAAATTTTATTTTAACCCGAAAAACAACCATTTTAGGCTCATTTTAAGCCGAATTACGAGTTTAAACGAGAAACGAACTGAACCAGATTATCCACAACATTATCCGGATTGCGTAATCCAAATGTGTGGCCATGGTTTGAGATGTGGGCCCCCCCCCCACACCACCAATATGGCCGGCCCTTATACACACACATTACACACTTCTTTTTCTTTTTTCTAACATCAAAAACTCACAAAACTCTCTCAAACCTTCAAGTATTCATCCAAATCCATCATTTCTAACCAAGATTTGAAGGTATAAACATGTTTTTAATGCTTGATTCTTGTTTCTAATTCTATAATCTTGAGAAAAGGAGGTTTCATGTGAAAAATGGGTGAAAACCCGAGATGAAACCGATTCTCGTGTGATCAAGGGATGTATACAAGCTATACAAAGGATCTTGATCCAAGTAATTAGTTAAAAGAGTTTAGAATGAAATTTTACTGTTGAAATCTTGTAAAAATGAGTTTCCATGTGAAAGACGGGTGAAAACCCGAGATGAAACCGACTCTTGCATGATCAAGAGATGTATACAAGTTATACAAGGGATCTTGGTCCAAGAAATGAGTAAAAAGAGTCGAGAACGGATTTTTACGGTTAAAACCTTTGTTTTTATATCAAAACCGACACTATGAAAGAAATGGTTTGATTGTTGGTGTAACTTGCTTGGTATAGTGTTATTGTGCTTGTAAGTGTTGTATCTAGTGGCTAGCAAAAGCTAGAAACCAAGATCTTTGCGATCTAACGCTAGAAAACACAAGATAGTTTGGTTTTCGTGTGATTTAGTGATTTTGGACAGATTGTAGTGTGCTTAGAGTCGGGTCATGAAATTTCACAGAGATGATCTACACATGAAAATATGAGATCTGTGAATTTTTGGTAATTTTTGGGTAAAAGATGAATATTTGGTGAATTTAATGCTCGGTTTTGGCCAAAAATGGTGAAAAATAGCTAAACTTGATGAAAAATTCTGGAAAATTTAGGATAAGGTTTTTATAACATATAAAAGTCACACACAAAATTTGAGCTCAGTTGGAGAAGTCTAAGGGGGCTTTTCGGTAAAACGAGTTCTAGGGCTTTCTAGCTCGGTTTTTGTGAAAACGGCTTGAAAAATAAGTTTTGGGTTCTGGAAAAATTCCAGGGAGTTATGAGGATGGCAGGGATCATCCCAGAAAAATTTGGGATTTTTCTAAAGTCTTTTGGTATTTTTGACATATTTAGTGTTTTAATAAGGTTTAAAAATAGATGAATAAATGTAAATATAAGAAAATAAATCTGGAAAATTTTTATAAAATTTCTTACTGTCAAAATAAGTTTTGTGCAAAATTTCAAGACCCGAGACTAAACGGGTAATTATTTGTGCTAAAAAGAACATAAAAACAAATTTTAAAGCTTAAAACGTGTAAACCGGCAAAACTCGCATAAGCGAGCTGACTGGCATATAAAAACCTAAAAATGGACCATTTTCATAATACTAAGTAAATTAAATAAAAGTAAATCATCCGAAAATAATTCGGATGATTTGGAGTAATTTTACCCGATTTTACTGTTTCCGGCACCTAAATGACGGAAACGGGCCCCGCGGCCAAACGGGGTGTCCAAACCGAGCTCTAATTTCATCACTTTAACTAAATTAACAGTCAAACACCATTTTTGGGTCGGGTGTGACCACACTCATTTTTGAAACTAAAAACGGATAACCGTGCTAGGCACGCAAATCAAGGAAATCATAAAAATGATAATTTTGACCGTCAGACTCAAAGCAATGTCACAATCTGAGTCCTTAGAAGTGTCACGGGGTTAACATTGTCCCCGGATCGAGTACAGTACTGGGTTAACAATGTCCCCAGATGTACCGATTAATACGGATTTAATTTATGGGAATTATATAGTAACGACTTAGATATCATATTACAGATCCCGGCACGTAGCTGTTCATTGTATTACCCCGACTCACAGAAAGGTGAGTTTTCACGAGCCCCTTTTTACTGAACTGTTTCTAAATATTTTCCCGGGGCGGAAAAACATGTCTTTATTAAAGTATTTAAGTACATACCGATCGTATGGAAACACTTGTATATTTATATATATATGTTTGATGCACAGAATATATAAATTGTTTATCGTGTGTAATTGTTCTGGTGTAACATAGTTCCCAGAGGTTATTATTGTTCTGGGGTAACATAGTTCCCAGGGGTTATTATTATTCTGGGGTAACGTAGTTCCCAGAGATTATTATTGTTCTGGGGTAACATAGTTCCCAGAGGTTATTATTGTTCTGGGGTAACATAGTTCCCAGAGGTTATTATTGTTCTAGGGTAACGTAGTTCTCAGAGGTTGTTATTGTCCTGGGGTAACGTAGTTCCCAGAAGATTAATGGAAATGCTCTGGGGTAACATAGTTCCCAGCATAATTTCATTGCTAATAAATGGTTATTAAAATGATCTGTCAGTGTTTATTTAAATTAGTGAAACTCACCAACTATTCGTAGTTGACCCGTTTTCTTACATGTTTTCTAGGTATGCCCAAGTTGGAATGATTGAAATGTGCTTAATTATCTGTGCTACCTGTTGGAAGCTTGCTGCTCTATATTTTGTAATGAATATAAATTAATGTCTTATCGGTAAAATATGTATGTAACACCTAGACAGTAACGAAACTCGCAACAATGTAATATGTTGTAAGTTAATGTAGTGGTATTTTCTTTATAAGCAATGCTGTTGATATCAGATGTGTCTGTTGCATCCCGTGTACGTTTCCGCTGCGGTTACGGGGTGTTACAGAACTTGGTATCAGAGCCATTGGTTATAAAGAATTAGGATGTCTGAAAGAGATACCTAAAATATAACCAGTAGCTCAAGTATTATAGGATCTGAATATCAACTAATAATTTATTGTGACGGGATCTGGATGAACTTGGATGGACAAGTGAGTTATTATGGTCCGGAACATAATAACAGACTTGTCTGCACGGGAGAATTCAGGGGAAGTCACGAGGAACTTTAAATAGGTAAAATTGGCAACATATGTGTAAATATATGATAATATTATTATGTGGTAAAGTTGTATAAATAAGTATGTATTAATTTGATTATGAGTTACACTATGGAAAGAACTATATGCTTGTTAACTTGTGTGCAGGTAAAAATGTCAAGCCCGCATGGCTTATCAGTAGAGGAGGATCCGGAGGAGGTTAGCCCCGGAAACTCCGGGAACCTACAAGTGTCATCCGACTCCGAGCCTAGCGAGGCGAGTCACAGGAGCTCGAGCCAGTCCTCCCCGGCCCGGATCGTCAGATCCCCTACTCCACTCGCACCGCAGGCCACCTCTGTCCCTCCGGGATTTGGTCCCCGCCTTACAGCGCGGATCAGCATTCCGCGTGTCCCACCGACCTCTCCCCCACCCCGACCTGCTACTCGTCGGGGAGAGTCCTCATCTCAGCCCGAGCCGATGGCTCTACCTGTCTGGGGCATTCCGAGACAGGAGCGGGATGCGGCAGCCTGGCTACGAGTGCTCACAGAGCAAGTAAATGAGCACTCAGCCGCCCTGACCGTGGGGGTACAGAGACGGGTGTACCTTGGTGACCGCATACTGGATTGCCAGTATGCAATCGACCGGTTGACAAGGGAGTGCTCGTACTCCCTATGGATGGTTCAGCGGTTATAGGCGTGGCTCCGGGGGGTGATGGCAGTAGTGGTGGCGTTGGTGGCAGTGATGATGTGGTGGGCATACCACCGTGTTTAGTAGTTATGTTTGGATGGGGATAGTCAGGGACCATTTTTTTTTATACTCTGTGTAAGTAGTTAGTGGTGATACTAACACGGAGTGAATCTTGGTTAGTTATGATACAACCACTGGCCCCTAGGGTGGGTCTCTTTTGGGGCATATCTTTATAGATACTTTTGGGTATCATTCAAGCACTGACCCTTTTACGGGTTATGTCGAGATGATACCGACATAGGGCCCTTGTATTAAAACTTAGTTGTGTAATGTTGACTGGAAAGTATGTAAACTGATGTTTGTGTAATATGTATCAATGTTTACTAATGAATGAAATATGTATTGTGTTTTATAATTTGAAATGGTAATGATTATACGTATTTCTTGATGTTGTGTAGAATGGCACCGAAACGATCAACGAAAATATCGGAAGTAGATGTGAGCCGTTTGATTGCTCAACAGTTGGAGGCGGCGATACCGGATATAGTATCGCGCATCGCCGCCAGTATCAACAACTCGACCAATCCAACCCCTCCGAGCAATCAAACGCCCATAAATAATGACGGGGAACAAAATGCTAATCCTCCAAGGAATGATAACACTATTCCGAGTAATGACGCACCGCCTAGGGTGGTCGTTACTGACAGCAATGGCCCTATACCTACGGTAGAGACAAACCGTACTGAACCAATTCGTGCATCCAGGGGATGTTCGATCAAGGATTTTATGTTGTGCAAGCCATTAGAGTTTAGCGGGTCTGAAGGACCGAATGGGTTAGTTAAATGGATAGAGAAAATAGAATCAGTGGTGAATATTAGCAACTGTCCCGAGGATTGTGTCGTTAAGTACGCCACCTGTACATTCACCGACCATGCCTTGACATGGTGGAACACCATAGTACAGACTCGAGGTCAGGCGGCGACAAACCACATGACCTGGACGGAGCTTAAGGCTCTTGTGTTGGAACATTTCTGCCCAAAGAATGAATTGCAGAAATTGGAAAATGAGTTGTGGAATCTGGAGATGAAGGGGGCGGACCACTTGGGTTATACCAATCGGTTTAATGAACTGTCACGATTAGTACCGTGGTTGGTCACCCCGGAGACGAAGAGGGTGGAACCTTATATTTGGGGACTTACTCCAGTAGTGAGTAGTATAGTCAACGCGGGGGGACACCGGACGTATGAAAGTGCAGTGACACAGGCTGGCATTGTCACGTATGACTTCTTGCGGAGCGGATCACTAAAGGTGACAGGAGAATCCGCTGGGGGAAAACGGGGTACACATGATCATAGAATCCAGGAAAGGCAGCAAAGCAAACGAGTTAGGCCCGCTGCCCAGAGCTATGCCATGACTAGTTCGGGCGGAAGGCAAGAACCGCAGAAGGGAACGTTTCCTAAGTGCGGGAAATGTGGTTACCACCATAGTGGCGTGTGCAAAGAGGTGGTGTGCCACCGGTGTGGCAGGATTGGACACTACGCACCAAATTGTAAGACAAATCTGAACAACCTGAACCGACAACCGCAACCTATTCGTGCGCAACCATTTAGAACTCAACCAGCCCGACAGCAGGACCCGCAAGGAAACCAGATGGTGACCACTAGCCGTGCTTGCTACGAATGCGGCAGCACGGATCACTTCAAAAGGAACTGCCCGAAACTGAACCAGGGAGGAAACGGGAGACAACTCACGGGTCAGGCATCGTCGTCCAATCCGGTGCGAGGCCGAGCATTCGTGATGGGAGCGAACGAGGCGCGCCAGGACCCCAGCGTATTGACAGGTACCTTCCTCGTCTCTGATTATTACGCTTCTGTATTATTTGATACAGGCGCCGATAGAAGTTTTGTCTCCGTTAAATTTCTTTCGATAGCAAACCTTTCTATTGGTGAAACCATAGAACCTTACACCGTAGAAGTCGCTAACGGTAAAACCATGATAGTTAATCGGATAGTTCGGAATTGCCCTTTTATTCTGAACGAACAATCCTTTCTGATTGACTTGTTACCGGTAGAATTGGGTAGTTTTGACGTGATAGTGGGAATGGATTGGTTGGCACGTAACAGGGTAGAAATAAACTGTGAAAAGAAAACCGTCAAGATCCGGGTGTCGGATGACGAGGAGGTATTAGTGCATGGAGAAAAACCCGGCACCATGATACCATTTATATCCCACCTCAAGGTGTTGAAATATATACGTCAGGGATGTGTGGCGTATCTAGCGAGCCTGACGGCCGCTGATCCTGAGGAAAAACGGGTGGACGATATTCCCGTGGTACGCGAATTTCCACAAGTTTTTCCAGAGGAACTTCCTGGGTTGCCGCCAACCCGACAGGTCGAATTCAGAATCCATCTGTTACCTCAGGCTGGCCCTGTTGCTAAGGCGCCCTACCGACTTGCACCATCCGAGATGCAAGAATTATCCAACCAGTTGCAGGAATTGTTGGATAAAGGATTTATACGTCCCAGTTATTCCCCGTGGGGTGCACGTGTTTTATTCGTGAAAAAGAAGGACGGGAGCCTTAGAATGTGCATTGATTACAGGGAATTGAACAAGCTGACAATCAAAAATAGGTATCCTCTCCCCCGAATCGATGATCTGTTCGACCAACTACAAGGTGCGAGCTACTTTTCAAAAATAGATCTTAGATCGGGATACCATCAGGTTAGGATCCAGGAGGAGGATATCCCAAAAACCGCATTCCGGACTCGCTACGGCCATTACGAGTTCTTAGTTATGCCTTTTGGGCTAACAAATGCGCCAGCAGTATTCATGGATCTCATGAATCGAGTCTGTAAACCCTATCTCGACAAATTCGTCATTGTATTTATTGACGATATTTTAATATACTCGAAGAGTAAAGAAGAGCACGAGCAACACTTAAAGTTAGTTTTAGAGCTCCTGGATCAGGAGAAGTTATTTGCAAAATTCTCCAAGTGTAACTTCTGGTTACAAGAGGTGCAATTCCTCGGTCACGTTATAAACCACCAAGGAATACACGTTGATCCAAGTAAGGTTGAAGCAATTAAGAATTGGCAAGCGCCTAAATCTCCAAAGGAAATCCGCCAATTCTTAGGCTTAGCTGGATACTATCGTCGATTTATAGAGAACTTTTCCAGCATCGCCCAACCTTTAACCCTCCTGACTCAAAAGGATCGGAAGTATGAATGGGGTGAAGAGCAGGAAACGGCGTTTCAAACGCTAAAACAAAGATTGTGCCAAGCGCCAATCTTAAGTCTCCCCGACGGAGACGATGGTTTTGTCGTGTATTGTGACGCATCTCGGAGAGGGTTAGGATGCGTATTGATGCAAAATAGTAAGGTTATAGCCTATGCTTCTCGACAACTAAAAGTTCACGAGAAAAATTACACTACTCATGACCTGGAACTGGGAGCGGTCATCTTCGCACTTAAAATCTGGAGGCACTATCTCTACGGTACAAAGTGCACCATCTTCACCGATCATAAAAGTTTGCAACACATATTCGATCAGAAAGAACTGAATATGAGACAACGAAGATGGGTCGAATTATTAAGCGACTATGACTGTGATATCCGTTATCACCCCGGCAAGGCTAACGTCGTAGCCGATGCCTTGAGTAGGAAGGATCGGGTTAAGCCATTGCGAGTGCGAGCGCTGGGGATGATTGTTCAGTCGAACCTTTCAGATTTGGTTCGAGTTGCTCAACGCGAGGCGTTGAAAGAGGAACAATTGGAAAAAGAGGGACTTTACGGTAACGAAAAGAATTTCGAACAGCGTGTGGACGAAATTCTCTATTTCAAAAATAGGATTTGGATTCTGACCCTCCATGACCTTCGTGAATTGATCATGGACGAAGCACATAAATCAAAATATTCCATACATCCGGGATCGGATAAGATGTATAAGGATGTGAAGGAGTTCTACTGGTGGCCGGGTATGAAAAAGGATATAGCCACTTACGTCGGCAAGTGTACGACGTGTGCGAGGGTTAAGGCGGAGCACCAGAAACCCTCGGGGATGTTACAACAACCGGAAATTCCTGAATGGAAGTGGGAGCAAATCACAATGGATTTCGTGACACACCTCCCTAAGACATCCCGGGGACATGATGCAATTTGGGTAATCGTGGATCGATTAACCAAATCGGCACATTTTATTCCGATTAGAGATAATTATAACACCGAGAGACTTGCGCAAATTTATATAAATGAAATAGTGTCTCGTCATGGCATCCCCATCTCGATCATCTCCGATAGGGATAGCCATTTCACCTCCAAACTTTGGCAAGCTGTCCAAGAAGCATTGGGAACACGTATTGACCTAAGCACAGCTTACCACCCTCAGACCGATGGTCAGTCTGAGAGGACCATTCAAACTTTGGAGGATTTGCTTCGTGCCTGCATACTGGACTTTAAGGGAAATTGGGATCAACATCTCCCACTCGTTGAATTTTCCTATAATAACAGCTACCATAGCAGTATAAAGGCAGCACCTTATGAAGCATTGTATGGACGGAAGTGCCGATCACCACTTTGCTGGTCTGAAGTGGGTGACTCGCAGGTCATTAGATCGGATCTGGTCCAGGAGACGACCAGCAAGATTCTTGAAATTAAGAACAACCTGAAAGCCGCGCGGGATCGGCAAAAGAGTTATGCCGATACCCGTCGAAAACCGTTGTCATTTGAGAAGGGTGAAAAGGTATATTTGAAAGTATCCCCGTGGAAGGGTGTGGTTAGATTTGGAAAGGCGGAGAAGTTAGCCCCGAGATACATTGGACCATTCGACATTATTGCAAAAATCGGTCCTGTAGCATACCGATTAGAACTGCCTGATGAACTGAGTGCAGTTCACAACGTGTTTCACGTGTCGAACTTGAAAAGGTGTCTGTCGGATGAGACATTGGTGTTACCTTTAGAGGGTGTTCAAATAAGTGATAGGCTCAACTTCGTAGAGGAGCCCATTGAAATAGTGGACGGTAAGATCAAGCAACTTAGACACAATAAGATCTCGTTGGTCAAAGTTAGATGGAATTCGCAACAAGGCCCAGAATTTACTTGGGAACGAAATGATGAATTTCGGAAGAAATACCCCCACCTATTTCCTCAAAAGGAAGTAGTTGACGCGTAAAATTTCGAGGACGAAATTTTTATAACGGGGGGAGAATGTAACGATTCCGGCAAATCCAGGTATACCATAGCCGGAATATACTATTTACGTGTTATTTAATACTAATTATATGAGTTATAGTACGTTTATACGAGTATATATGATTCACAGTACGAATCATACTTGATTATATAGTGAATCGTATTGGAATTACGATTAACCAATGATCGGTTATTGAAACCCGAACGGATCGGGAATTACATTATAGACGAAGTATATAATGTTTAGTGATGTTTACGAAGTATTAATGCTTCGGGATAAGTGAATTATAGCACAGAAAAAGGATTTCGATTTATTAGTGCGTCGGTACGATAAACGAAACCTTTAACATCAAACCAAGCAAGAGACGATCGATCAAGCCGAAAAAGATGCGTAATTACTAATAATATGATGTTTTGATGTCATGGTTCAAGTTTTTAAAGTTTTTAAGTCGGTTTTATGTAAATTTTATTTTAACCCGAAAAACAACCATTTTAGGCTCATTTTAAGCCGAATTACGAGTTTAAACGAGAAACGAACTGAACCAGATTATCCACAACATTATCCGGATTGCGTAATCCAAATGTGTGGCCATGGTTTGAGATGTGGGCCCCCCCCCCACACCACCAATATGGCCGGCCCTTATACACACACATTACACACTTCTTTTTCTTTTTTCTAACATCAAAAACTCACAAAACTCTCTCAAACCTTCAAGTATTGATCCAAATCCATCATTTCTAACCAAGATTTGAAGGTATAAACATGTTTTTAATGCTTGATTCTTGTTTCTAATTCTATAATCTTGAGAAAAGGAGGTTTCATGTGAAAAATGGGTGAAAACCCGAGATGAAACCGATTCTCGTGTGATCAAGGGATGTATACAAGCTATACAAAGGATCTTGATCCAAGTAATTAGTTAAAAGAGTTTAGAATGAAATTTTACGGTTGAAATCTTGTAAAAATGAGTTTCCATGTGAAAGACGGGTGAAAACCCGAGATGAAACCTACTCTTGCGTGATCAAGAGATGTATACAAGTTATACAAGGGATCTTGGTCCAAGAAATGAGTAAAAAGAGTCGAGAACGGATTTTTACGGTTAAAACCTTTGTTTTTATATCAAAACCGACACTATGAAAGAAATGGTTTGATTGTTGGTGTAACTTGCTTGGTATAGTGTTATTGTGCTTGTAAGTGTTGTATCTAGTGGCTAGCAAAAGCTAGAAACCAAGATCTTTGCGATCTAACGCTAGAAAACACAAGATAGTTCGGTTTTCGTGTGATTTAGTGATTTTGGACAGATTGTAGTGTGCTTAGAGTCGGGTCATGAAATTTCACAGAGATGATCTACACATGAAAATATGAGATCTGTGAATTTTTGGTAATTTTTGGGTAAAAGATGAATATTTGGTGAATTTAATGCTCGGTTTTGGCCAAAAATGGTGAAAAATAGCTAAACTTGATGAAATATTCTGGAAAGTTTAGGATAAGGTTTTTATAACATATAAAAGTCACACACAAAATTTGAGCTTAGTTGGAGAAGTCTAAGGGGGCTTTTCGTTAAAACGAGTTCTAGGGCTTTCTAGCTCGGTTTTTGTGAAAACGGCTTGAAAAATAAGTTTTGGGTTCTGGAAAAATTCCAGGGAGTTATGAGGATGGCAGGGATCATCCCAGAAAAATTTGGGATTTTTCTAAAGTCTTTTGGTATTTTTGACATATTTAGTGTTTTAATAAGGTTTAAAAATAGATGAATAAATGTAAATATAAGAAAATAAATCTGGAAAATTTTTATAAAATTTCTTACTGTCAAAATAAGTTTTGTGCAAAATTTCAAGACCCGAGACTAAACGGATAATTATTTGTGCTAAAAAGAACATAAAAACAAATTTTAAAGCTTAAAACGTGTAAACCGGCAAAACTCGCATAAGCGAGCTGACTGGCATATAAAAACCTAAAAATGGACCATTTTCATAATACTAAGTAAATTAAATAAAAGTAAATCATCCGAAAATAATTCGGATGATTTGGAGTAATTTTACCCGATTTTACTGTTTCCGGCACCTAAATGACGGAAACGGGCCCCGCGGCCAAACGGGGTGTCCAAACCGAGCTCTAATTTCATCACTTTAACTAAATTAACAGTCAAACACCATTTTTGGGTCGGGTGTGACCACACTCATTTTTGAAACTAAAAACGGATAACCGTGCTAGGCACGCAAATCAAGGAAATCATAAAAATGATAATTTTGACCGTCAGACTCAAAGCAATGTCACAATCTGAGTCCTTAGAAGTGTAACGGGGTTAACATTGTCCCCGGATCGAGTACAGTACTGGGTTAACAATGTCCCCAGATGTACCGATTAATACGGATTTAATTTATGGGAATTATATAGTAACGACTTAGATATCATATTACAGATCCCGGCACGTAGCTGTTCATTGTATTACCCCGACTCACAGAAAGGTGAGTTTTCACGAGCCCCTTTTTACTGAACTGTTTCTAAATATTTTCCCGGGGCGGAAAAACATGTCTTTATTAAAGTATTTAAGTACATACCGATCGTATGGAAACACTTGTATATTTATATATATATGTTTGATGCACAGAATATATAAATTGTTTATCGTGTGTAATTGTTCTGGTGTAACATAGTTCCCAGAGGTTATTATTGTTCTGGGGTAACATAGTTCCCAGGGGTTATTATTATTCTGGGGTAACGTAGTTCCCAGAGATTATTATTGTTCTGGGGTAACATAGTTCGCAGAGGTTATTATTGTTCTGGGGTAACGTAGTTCCCAGAGGTTATTATTGTCCTGGGGTAACGTAGTTCCCAGAAGATTAATGAAAATGCTCTGGGGTAACATAGTTCCCAGCATAATTTCATTGCTAATAAATGGTTATTAAAATGATCTGTCAGTGTTTATTTAAATTAGTGAAACTCACCAACTATTCGTAGTTGACCCGTTTTCTTACATGTTTTCTAGGTATGCCCAAGTTGGAATGATTGAAGTGTGCTTAATTATCTGTGCTACCTGTTGGAAGCTTGCTGCTCTATATTTTGTAATGAATATAAATTAATGTCTTATCGGTAAAATATGTATGTAACACCTAGACAGTAACGAAACTCGCAACAATGTAATATGTTATAAGTTAATGTAGTGGTATTTTCTTTATAAGCAATGCTGTTGATATCAGATGTGTCTGTTGCATCCCGTGTACGTTTCCGCTGCGGTTACGGGGTGTTACACATTTAAACTGGTGTGTTGCTCACTCAACCTTGTGTTGACAAATCTACTTTATTTTCAACGCATATGCAGGTCATCGTGTGACGTGATTATCAAGATTGTTTGAAGCAACTTAGGATGCATATTAGAGAAAAATATACAATAACTTAATTGTGGATGTTTATTATAATTGTTTATTTATGAGTTTGATGTACTTGGTTATTTAACTAAATTTAATAGATATTGTCACACTTGATATTGTATAATAGTACCATGAGAGCTGTGGGCAATTAGTTCACGCCCCGACATTTCCGCCGTAAGTTGGGGTGTGACATCAACGACTCGCCGAGTTACAAGAACCCGAAGACTTTTAGGAGTCGCTTTCGGATGTCTAAAAATTTATTTATGCGCATCATCAATGATTTGAAGCGTGAGCTTGATTACTTTAAGCAAAAACCGGACGGTTGAGGGAGGCTAGGATTCACAGCTATTTAGAAGGTTACATCAGCCATACGCGTGCTCGCCTTCGGGAACACGACCGACATCAACGACGAGAATTTAAAGATGGTCGATAAAACAACTCGGGACACCTTGGAGTATTTTTGTTATGGTTCATTTCATTTTTTTAAATAATTATATCACTTGTTTAGATTAATTATCTATTTTATAAATTGTATAAAATATAGGAATATTAAAACTATGTGGACCACATTATCTAAGATAGCCTAACTGGAATGATCTACAACGTCTTTACGAGGCACATGCAAGGGTGCATGGTTTACCCGGCATGATCGGGATTGTATATTGTATGCATTGGGAAGGGGCTAATTGTTCAACTGCATGGCGAGGTCAGTACACACGAGGTGACCAAAAGGGACCAATAGTCAGCCTTCAAGCGATTGATTCATACGCCCTTTGGATTTGGTCGGCATTCTTTGGTGTTCCTGGTTCCAAAAAGGACATAACCGTCTTAGAACAGTTGCTTGTGTTGGAGAGTTACATCTCTGGGACCGTTCATGTCCTTCGTTTTGGGCAAATGATAACTTCTACGATCATGGGTACTATCTGGGCGATAGAATATATCCAAAGTATGCGATTATCGTGAAAACATTTAGAGACCCGTTGGATGAAAAAAACAGTATTTTAAGAAAGTACAAGAGTCTGCAAGAAAGGATATCGAGAGGTGTTTTGGGTTCTTCAACAACGCTAGCATTTTGTTAAAAATCCTTGTCGTCTATGATCTTTAGAAAGAATGAAAAGTGCTATGTATGCATGTATCATAATGCATAACATGATCATCGAAGATGAGGGAAGAGCAATATGTCTAACTTTCATACCGGACTCAGATCCACCACAAACTCAAACAAGTATGGAGCAAAGACTTGAAAACGTGTATTCGTGTTGTCAAGAGAAATTCATAACGCACTTAAGGGGGATTTGGTCCAACATTTATGGATGAATCGGCGTTTGTCATGTGAAAATGAAAACCAAAACGAGGGCAACGATGAATACGAAGACGAGATCGATGATGAAGACGACCACGACGAGGGTGACGATGAAGACGAGTAATTTTTGTTTTTTTTCAATGTAATATCTATTGAATAAAATTTTATTATTATTATTTGTTTACTTTTAATAAAAAATAAAAAAAGCGAAAAAGGGTATAGTTGACCGGGCGACACGTGACGCAAAATGCCCAAGAGTGAAGAGTTATGACTACACTCTCTTTTTGCAAAATTTAGAAAAGCTGACTTAGGCGCCACATGACGCAAAATGCCCACATGTGGAGAGTTATGACTACACATGTTCTAAACTGTTTGTTGTAATTATGGTGCAACTTGGGTGGGTTTTAACCGAGATTTATTTTGTACTAATAAAATTAGATCAAATGTTAAATGTTAATATGAATTTAAGTAACAACATATGGGCTTAAGCACATAATATTTATGCTGATTCATGAATGGGCAAATGGGTCTTAAGATCGAGTAACAAAATAACCGACAAAATAAAACCGAAGTAACCGACCCAATTCAATAACCAACGGGTAGGTTTCGCCTTTTCGAAAGCAAAAATTTACGCTTATGTTTCTGTCTCGTTCAAAACCCGAACCACGCCCGACTGTTACATAATCATCCATCATGTACGCCACATTAAACAAATGACTAAAGTGCAGTATCCGGTTCTCACCACTATCAATATTACAATTTATGATAAAAATGTTATATTCGCCATTCCATTCAGAAAATTATTTTGATGCTATTTCTGTTTAACAAAAAATAAAAGTATATTCTACTATCATTAGATTCGGAAATGAATTATTTTGATACTATTTCTGTTTAACATAAAAAGCCACCAAACGTTATTACAACATATAAGGCATCACAACAAAATTTCACAAACACGTATGTCATATATACAAACTATCTCGGCCCTGAAAGCCGAACCGCAGATAAATATGCGTCACTATTACAATCAGACGGTCCCGATGAAGTTCCTTCTTCACTGACCGACTTGAACAACCCCGAATAGAGTCGTGAACCGGTCTGAGACGCCATTGGAGGTGCAGGCACAGGGCATAAACCCTCAAGCATTTGAACCACTTTGGTCATAGGTGGCCTTAGGTTCATATCATCTTGGATGCACCATAGAGCCACTTTAATAGTCGCAATGACTCGTTCATCTCGCTCATCGATTTTCATTTGCGCGTCAATTATTTCTTCAGTATTTCCTTCTTCCATCATCTTAAATGCATAAGATGGGAAATGGGATTTCTCCGATATCATCGAGGAGTCGTAGTTTTTACGTCCCCCGATGATTTCAAGCAGTACCATCCCGAAACTATAAACATCACTTTTTTCTGATATTGCATAACTCGTGATCCACTCGGGTGCTAAATACCCTCTTGTACCTCTCATAGTTGTGAACACGTGGCTTTGTTCTCTTGTCATTAACTTAGCCAAACCGAAATCGGACACTTTGGCTCGGAAATTATCGTCGAGTAACACATTTTCCGGTTTTATATCGCAATGAACAATCTTTACATCACAATCTTCATGTAAATATGCTAGTCCTTTTGCAGTACCAACCGCGATGTTATATCGTGTGTCCCAATCCAATAAGAACTCGGTCTTGTTCTTCTTGAAAATCCACCGGTCCAACGAGCCGTTAGCCATGTACTCATACACAAGGAGCCGGTGCAACCCTTCGGCGCAAAACCCTTTGAGCCGAACCAAATGGTGGTGGTGAATCCCGCCAATTATGCTCACTTCGGCTCGAAACTCCTTCTTGCCTTGACCGATCCTTTCCAACTGTTTGACTGCGAGCCGGGTCCCGTCTTTTAACACCCCTTCGTAAACCGACCCGAACCCACCTTGACCAAGCTTCTTACTGAAATTATCGGTGGCCCGTTGGAGATCTAAATAAGTGAAACGAATCGGCATTCCCGACAAACTTTCCAAGAAATTATCCTCTTCTGATGTTTCATCAACGTTTTCAACAGGGTCCTTGTTATTTTTCATGTTATATAAACGAACCGAGATTATCGCAAGGGTGATTATCACAAACACTGTGACTATAACTATCACAATTACCACCACCATAGACTGTTTCTTTTTCACATGTGAAGTATGTGAAACCTTAACGTACGATTCGAAAATTACATCGTTTTTTGCGTCCATGAAGCTCCCAATCTGTTCAAACATGTAACAGTTTCCAGATCGGTTATCAAAAAACATAACCAAGCAAGAACAATTATTCAAACACGAAGATTTGCACCCTGCTAAGCTGGTTTTCGAAGATGGTTGCATAAACCCGAGAGCCGAATAACTCAGGCCCTCACCCGCATTAACAAGACTCTTCTGATCTTTAGAACTACGACAAGAAACCGGGCTCGGTTTGCAGCTTATCGCATTCAGCCCAGACGGACACTGGCACGTGTTTCCATCATGACATACAAGATACGGTGAACAGGATTGAGGCGTGCCACACGAATCACCGGGAATGTTAGTATTTCCAGCGATTTTTCCCGGGAGATTGTAGAATCTGACGAAACCGTCTTCTTCTAACACTGCAGCCCATGTCGTGTTAGCATTAGAACCATCTGTAAACACAAATTGCCCTAACATAACTTTGGCTTGATCATAAAACTTCCATGAATTGTTTTCAATGGCTGCAGATTCAAGATTTCCACCATCCTTATTAATGATCCTCCTCTTATCTTTCCCCATAGCCCAATACGGTTGCGGGTGTTTATAACCCGCGGTTAAAATCAAGTCTCCAGACTTGATCTCCAGTGAAAATGTCAAATTGTTTCCGGGATCACTTACCAGCTTCATTCCTGCTTTAAATTCTTGACTCGGCATTAGCGTATTCGTTGGGTGATCAAAGCTTTGCCAAAGAATATTTCCGTCTTCCCCAACCAAAACCAGGTTTCCTGAATCAAGCAATTGCATAGCCGAGACGCCTTTCTGGCTCGTGTTAGTCGACCAAACAACTTTACCATTGTTCTGAATATAAGCATTGCCATCAAGATCAAACACAAAGTTATCAGAATTGCCAATGGGAACCCCTCGGTTTGCAGACCAGACGACTCGTGAACTCGCAACGTGAACGATGACAACGGTGAATGAAGTGATATCACTATTGGTGTTGAAACCGAACCCGAAACTGGAACTGTTTGATACAAGGAACAAACCATTGTTGTCAATATACTGCATTTGTGACCCTTTGAAACCCGGGTTCACTTTGGCAATTTTTCGAACACTTGATAGGCATGTTTGAGGAAACAACAACAGAAAGAACCAAGAAAACACAGTAACAGGAAAGATTAACCAACCTCTCATTATCAGTTCAGTTGACCAATTTTGCAACAAGTTAAAATCATAATTAGGTAAGAACACAAATGGGTGTTTTGAATTTTGACTAATAAAGTCAAAATGGGATCAAGAAAACAGCTCAAACGGCATGATCCAGCATATGCCAGCAAAGAAGAAAGAGAGAATGAAAATTGTGAACAAGATCTGGTGGGGTTTGGATATGCAAATAGGAACCAATACACAGACACATGCGTGTATATATGTATGAATTACGTGTGGATGACAGCAAACCATTGGAGGGGGGGGGGGGGGTGAAATTGAAAATTGAAGTGGATATTGTTATTATTGAAAAGGAAAAAAAAGAATAGCTAAAGTAGTGGTGCATAGTATCTCGGTGACTTTCTCTTCTTTTATAAGTCTTAAAGAGAGTCACCGGTTTCGTTCCCGATCATAAATGAATGTCATACACGAGCAAAATGTTTTATATGCGTTGTTTGTGATTGCGGACATGAATTCAATAAGTGTATATGGACGGCCAGGCTTTGTTGTTAATTTTTTTCAATAAATAAAAATGTAAAAATTGAATTAAGGTTGATGGGTGGTAGTTGAGGTGGAATTGAATGTAGGAGGGGGGGTCAAAGGTCTGCCCAACCAACTTGTTGGCGCTAGAAGTATAAAATTAGCAGTTTCTCTCACCAACACACTATTCGTGATGTGTGAGAGTGACATGTTCTTCCATATTTTCTTGTCGTTTTATACGTATTTTTGCTTCAATTTTATAGGGTTTTTCTAACCACGCCGGCGGTATGGTTAGAAAACCGCAGACGCCGCGGTAAGGGCTAACCGTGGCGTTTTGCCCTCAATCAATTAATTCATTGTCACGTAACCAAACCATCATCTCACACCATCTCACATATTATTATCATTAATATTAATATTACAAATATTATCCTAAGTTCTTAATTATAAGATTTTGATTTAAATATATATTTGTTTTAATTATAGGATTTTGATTTTTATGATCAAAAATGATATATATTTAAATAAATATATATTTAAAAATATATTTATTTTAATTATAAGATTTTGATTTTTATGTTTCTGTTAATTATTATAATATATTTATATTTCTATCGAAAAAATATGTGTATTAATTATTAAGTCTTTTTGAGAAACTTTGTAGTTCTTACTTTGGTATAGGTTGTAATGTGATTTTAGTCTATACTATGAGGTGTTGGCTATTTGTTTAAAAAATATTAAATGAAATATACATCTTCATATTGGTTTGATTACTGGTGTTTTGGAATCCAAGCTCTCGTTGTTTTCTTTTGGTTTGGAAAATACATCTTTTTCATAAGTTTATTATGTAGTTAAACGAATATTATGATCTTGTTTATGTTACTAGTTGGTTGGATTTTAATAATTGTAACCTTACAATACTAAAAAGCATAAAACCATGTAATACAAAATATAAAAGTTCATAACAAGTTCATAACATACAAAATATTAATGTTTGATTGAATATAACAAAGTAATGTAAATGAATATCTACACTACCGTGTCCCCGTCTTCGTCCCCGTTGGTTGAGGCGCCGGCCCCTGCCCTTGATGTGCTAGCCTCGTGATCAAAGCGTGGGGGAGGTAATGTGTAATCCTCACTGCGCTGTCGGCTGGCCTCCCTCTCCATCATCCAATCGATTTGACGTTGCATCCGTAGCACCGCGTCCTCTACTCTCCGTAAGCATGCATCCGTGGCGTGGTCCCCTCTGTCCTCGTCCCCTGATTACTCTTCGTGGTTGTCGTCGACGTGCACCTCCGGGGAAATCAATGGTGGAGGCTCGACTAATGGCACCGGTATGTACGGTGGTTTGTTGAAGTCCGTAACGAGACGGTCTACTCTTCTCCCTTCGGGCTCTGTAAACTTGAGAACAATACGCATGCCCTGGGAGCTAGAACGGGCGAGCTCGCGGGGGGGTACTGTCGGGATTGTAAGAGTAGCTAGCTGTGTTTGAAGTCCCAAATGATGCGCGATGCGCGTCACGTAGGGGCCACCGAGCAACGATCCTCGTCCCTGCCTGTGCTGGTATGTGGCGATGTAGTCGGCGAAGCAATGGGCGAGGTTGCAATGGATCCCCGTCAGAAGGCACCGCAAAAAAAACAAGTCTGAGAGTTTGCAGTGGTCAGCACCCTGATATCGACCTTGTACTGGCGAGGCTATCAGCCTGTGTAGGTACCTGCACAACGAAATATAATATATTACAATGTAACGTAATGTAAAGTAACATAGGTTAACGTACATATACAACGGGTCAATGATGTAGGAGGCTTTTGCTTGGCTACCGGATGGGAAAGGCTTACTCGCAATCGCGCGCCACCAAACGCGCAGATAATCGTCCCGGGCCTCGTTGACGCTCGCGGTGTAGATCGGCTAACGGACCTCCTCCTCGGTGTAAAAGCCGATCGCCACGGCGAACTCCTCCAACAAAAAGTACCGGTCGACCCCAAACATCTTGAAGGAAACCTCCCACGCCCGACCCTCTGGATTCTGATCTCTCATCTGCAACTTTAGCCTCCCCGCCTCCCGTGGCCTGAAATAAAATAAACAATTCGTTATGAATATATTAAAGTAATGTGTAGGCGGTAAAACAAAGTTAGACATAGTAAGTAAAAAGAAAAACACCTGAAACGGAATGTTGAATAAACCTTTAGCGTAAGCTCCCGGTGTGCGGGGTAGTTCATCGTAAACATCCTCATCCACGGCGAGTCCGTCCCGACATACTCTGACATCCTTCCGTCCACGCCAACTGACTCCATAAAACTGAGGCTTAAAATGGTATTCGGCATAGGCTTCATCAATCGGAGCTGGATGTACCGGTCGTGCACGAGTGTCCCTTGAACAAACTGCGTGTGTGGGCAACCCACCAACACATCATCCCCTTCAATAGGTTTTGGCGGCTGTTCTGTCCGCCGCCTCCGTCGTGGCCGCTGCTCAACCTCCTCCTCCTGGTAGAGGATGTCTTCTTCTAGGATGTCCATCTGTTTATCATATATATATTAAAAGGCACATTTTAGTTATCTCATTAAACACAACTGTTGATGGATATTTTAAACAAATAAGATTACGGTTTCAAATTTTCAAACCGACCGTATAAAACCGTACCGGACGAAAGATTTAATCGTATATATTAACTGTTTAGATATTTCATAATATATAGTATTTCTTTAAGTTTAATAAAAAAAAGGTGCATTATAAAGCCCAAACCGTGAAACCAAACCGTTAATAACGGTTCGGTTTGTTTCGGTTTTAAATCTCAACGGTTTGGCTTTGGTTTTCGATAATGCCAAACCGTTGGTAACGGTTTGTCTTCGGTTTGACTCGAAAACCGTCAAAACCGGACCGTGATTATCAAACCCCGAGTTGAGTCGTCTAACTAGCTCAACACAGTCATGATTATCAAACCTATATAACCTGATAATCAAACCCTAAAATAACCCGCTCAAGTAAACCTATATAACTTGATTATCAAACCCTAACCCGATTAAATACTCTAATTTATACGACCAGCCATAAAAATTCCGGGTTGTTTCGAAGGTTTAGGTCGGTTCAACGGTTCGGGTCGGGTAAGGCCGCAAGGTTCATTACGATAATAAACTTCAACATAATCATTTAACAAACTTCAACATAATCATTCTTACTAATTGTAATTTTAGTAAACAAAAAATTAATAATTGAACCAAAACATTAAAACATACCTTATTGTAGAAGACTGGAGTGAAGGAGAGATGGATACTAGGGATGGAAAGGAAGGCTGAGGACGGTGTGTCTGAAAGAGAGATGGCCGACGGTTGACTGCGGCGGTGGTGGGGGGTTAGGATTTGACCTGCAGTTGTGGTGGGGAAGGGAACTTGTGTGATGTTTTTGTGTTTTAGCGATGGGTAAAAATAAATAACCTAACTTGCTGGGTAAAAAAAAGGAAAAAATTGGAAATAAAAAAATCAGGCGTTGCAGATGAGAGTCAAACCCGGGTTGACAGGAGGGTTGGTTGGAATAAAGGGAGAAGTATTACCACCAGACCAGAGTTCCAGATTGTATATGGGTTCACTCTCAAAATATATATGGGTTCACTCTCACATATATGAAACAAATTTTGAGATGAACTTCCTTTGTATATTAATTATGGAAACCAATTCTTTATGCACGTCGCCTTATGGCCTGTTGGTTAACACTTGAAGCTTTGTGGGTAGAGGTCGCGGGTTCGACCCCTGTACACCCCGTTTTTGTTGGAAAGTTATGTTTTTATTTCTTTTAAGCCACAATTAATCATATTAATAATAATAATGACTAAATATGAATTATTTCACTAAAACCCGACTTTGTAAATAGCGTTTAACCCGACTAAATATGAATAATGACTAAATATAATTATATTATGTTTTTTTAATTAATTTATTATATTTATAATAACCTAATTGTTATTATAACATAATTGTTCTTACGATAGTGAAAATTAGAATGTGATATTCCAATAGTTTCTTACAAATAAAGATATTAACACATTTAACTATACATTTTTCAAAAACCTTCGTGACTTTCCCGTCGTCGGTTGGGGTTTGACATTAAACAAATCAATTATTGAATCGGGTATCAAAAAACGGTTTGTTGATTCGGGTAGGGATGGCAATGAAACCCGAACTCGATGAGAAAACCCGAAACCCGACATAAATGGGACGGGTAATACCCGACCCATTAGGGTTTGGGACGTGTTTGGGATTAGTTTTGAAATTTTTCGCGGGTTTGAGATGGGTTTGGGATTTCTAATATACCCGATTACCCGACCCGATTACCCGATAACATAAACCCATTTACCCGATTATATACCCGATGCACTCGATATAGCTTACTATATTATATATATATATATATATATATATATATATATATATATATATTCTATATTCCAAATATATTATTTGTCGGAACTTGTTTATGTCAATTATTTTAGACATTTTATCTTTTTGACAACCATCTTTGTAATCGATTAGTTATATTTTGTTCAAACCTAGTAGAAACCTAGCGGGTTTTGAGCCGGGTATACCCAACGGGTATTTTATCAAAACCAGATAAGAAACCCAAAACCTGATGTGAAAACCCGAAACCCGACGGGTAATTACCCGATTAAAACCCGACTAGTTTGGGACGGGTTTGGGACGGACTTTCATAACCGGGTATGGGTTTGGGAATACCTAAACCCGACCTAAACCTGAACCATTGCCATCCCTAGATTCGGGTGTGCTAAATGGATATCAAGTTGTATAATATGGGTTATAATGAAATTTTATAAGCGGCGTATAATGGCAATGCAATCACACTAAAATATGCCAAGTGTGTAAATATCTCTAACCAACGCGTTAAGTCCTTAACGCCACGTTTAAAGGTAAAGTGAAAATCTACAAACTCTGAAAAGCCTGTAAACCTCCTATTCACTCTGAAAAGAATTTGTTAACCGCTCCGTATAGTCATTAACGTCGGGTATAATGTCATTTACATCATAGGAATTATGTCTATAAAAACAACTACCATCAACTATTTACACAAACATATTAGTCTACCTCAAACATGTTTCGTAACAATGATATTTCATTCTCGAGCTACAAATTATACAAAAAACCACGATCATACGAATATCATCATTTATGCCATTATTATTAAAACCATATGTTGGTTGTGTAGACGCTATTTTGTGGTGACATGCAGTCCTAGGGGTGGCCGTGGCTAGGTGGAACTCTTAAATAGTCCGCCATAATAAATCCCATCCGGGCCGATTGCAGGCACAGTGAACTCCATTCAACCCTGGAGTGAAGAACACCGCGCACGGACCAGCTCAAACTATCTACTACTTAACGAGGGTGTACCGTGGCTCTTAATGAATTCGGTGCCACCTCAAAAATACAACCATGAAGTGATCTCACATGGAATGCTACCATCGTAGAGCCATAAATAATGGGGATAAAAACGCTATAAGTGGTGGCATTCACTATGTAGAAGAACAACAAGAAAAGAAGCATGAAGAGAGTGCGGTGTCACCACCAATACTTGACTGTCAAGGAAAAAATGTGGCAGGACAAAGCTGCGTAGATGCTATTTTAAACTATAATATTTTAGGAATATTGTTAACTAGTTTTATCTAATGTAATCGTTTATAAATTGACAGGACAAAGCTACGTAGAATTATGATCATGCTTATTGGGCACTGATAGTTCCCGAGAGTGAAATTGAAGGCATGTTGATAACATTCTTGGTCAGCGAGGAGCGACGATTGGTGTGTCCCACATTATTATTAAATGAAAAAAATGTGGTAAGCCGATTTCGAAATTGGAGTAGTGGCCGTTGTATTCTTATTGTTTAGATGCTATTTTGAAGTTTTTTACAACAACGTCTATGACCTGTCTAATTTGTTTTAAAATTACTAGCACTATTGTTATTATTATAATTTGTTAGTATGTAATTAGTCATTCTGAAGTAATTGTTTATTGTAACACAGTTTTATTATATTTTGTAATTTAAAGATTAGATGTTAGCACTATGACCTGTCTAATTTGTTTTAAACATGTTAGCACTGTTGTTATTAATATAATTTCTTAGACTATCTTCATTCATAAACCAACAAAACCACAATTTTTATTATAAAACTAATATCTCTCTCTTCCACCAATTTAATCCAACCAAACCAAACTTTTCATCCTCATTAGCAAACCAAACTTCATTATTCTTTATTAAATAAATATAACTTATAAATATTTTTATTAATAATTGTTGTGTTTTTTTTTAAAAAAAAGTGTTTAAAAATATTAAAAATAATTTCTTTATTTAAAAATAAACAATATATATTTAATATAAAATTAATTTAAAAAATTATTTATATTCATCAAACACACTTAGTAAAAGTAGATAACAAAGTTACGACCGTAGCATTAAATATAAAATTACACTTAGAAATGATAAAAAAAACTACATAATTCATCATCGGCAAATTTTTGCCAAATATGCTCAATCAGATCGTCTTTTAATGGAAAGAGTTGAATTGGAGATGGATATGAAAGTGATATGATACCATATTTATAAGTAAAAAGTTGAATTACATAATAAGATAATGTTACATTCTTTAGATTTTAAGTTTTATCCAAAAACTCATATGAACCAATATGAAACAAATCACTTATTGTGGTTTAATCAGATAATGTTACATTCTTTAGATTAATAATGGCTAAATATGAATACAAAAGATCAATTAGAACAATTAAACGAACAATTTCATCATCATCATCATCATCATCATCATAATATCATAAAATCAACATAATATCATAAGATCGTCATCATAATATCTTTACATGGTTTGCTACCACAAACGTAATGGTAATTTTAAATTATTGATAACACCCTAACAATATTACACTCCAAAATTAGCATTTAGACAACCAAATGCACGTTACGTTGCATAGTTTAACATGCATACTTTATTCGATTTTCTAGATATTTGCATGCGAATTAAGATTCTCTAGATATGCGCGTGCCCCTAATACGCCGCGGTAAATGCTTACCCGGGCGGTGAACACGCTCCTCTTGCAGTGTTTGGCAGCCTTTTACAGCTTTATGGGATTTCGAGTAACCTTCATACGCACCGTATGCACCGTTAAGGACGAACCTCGGCGTTTAGAAGACCACATAAACCACTATTATAAACACGCGATATCTATAGGCTCCATACAACAAAAAATTGTTAATCCCCCACCCATACATCACCGCAATACTTTGCAAAATAATAACAATGGAGCCCGAAAATAGCATCTACACAGCCATGAAAATTTCGGTATGAAATAAACAAGATAATTTTGGCTGTGTGAATGATAT
This sequence comes from Bidens hawaiensis, assembly GCF_021521415.1. Classification (NCBI taxonomy): domain Eukaryota; kingdom Viridiplantae; phylum Streptophyta; class Magnoliopsida; order Asterales; family Asteraceae; genus Bidens; species Bidens hawaiensis. Next base: position 164,882 of record NW_027496312.1, read on the forward strand.
TTTGGGGTCCATTATTATTAATATAGAAAACGGTCTCATCGGTCTAGGATTTAAGTCCGCTCATCAATATATTACCCTGGAAACTAATAACGATGGAGCCCGAAAATAGCATCTACACAGCCACGATAAATTCGGTTTGAACTTAAGAAGGTAATTGTGGTCGTGTGAATGCTGTTTTCGAGTCCATTATTATTAATATAGAATACAGTCTCGTCGGTCAATTTAACGTGGTTGGTCGAGCAGATATTGGTGGCTGTGTAGATGCTATTTTGAAGTCTTTATTAAAATCAATATAAAACGAGGGGGGTGAACGTGCAGGGCCCCCTTCATGAATTCCAACACCCCCGAAAAATCCCCAAAAGGTTTAAGGGATTTTCGAATTCGGTCAGCTAGGAGTAATGACTGGTGTGCGTTATTACTATTAATCGATGAACAAAAGGTTGCAGGCGGATTTTGACAATTGAAGCAATTGTCGTTGATGTCCTTTTTGTGTAGATGCTATTTTAAAAATCGTAGGACTAGTTTGTAAATACTCGCTCGTTCGTTTTAATGTAATCGTAACTTGTGTAACACTATTATTATATTTCACATTTTAAAGATTACATTATCATTGTATATTACGTAAAAAACGAAACGTTTGAAACAAGGACATATTCATCGCCATTTAATATTAGTATACTTTGTATATATATATTTTATTAACATTGAACAATATCGAAAATGAGACGATATTATAGTACTGGCTTAACTTTTGAAATTCTAATATAAATGTTACATTAAAAAATAGCATATACACAACACCAAATATTACATTATAAATATTAAATTCAAATACCAATAGGTCATAACATTGTAATCCGTCGCTGACAGCATTTCGGTACGGTTACGACTCCGCACCCAACTGATTGAACATCTCAATGATGGGTGTTTTATAATACAAATCACCCAACATATATCCCACTTGTAATAGGATGTTGTTGTGCATATTTTGAAAGACAGCTCACGACAACCGTCCTCGTCTTCAATGTCATCAAATCTGAAGTACAATGAACTTGAAAATAGCATCTACACACCCACTACAATTGAGAATGAACGACGATGATAAATTGATGGGTGAGATAATTTTGATGAAATATTCATCTTTATTTGGATAGTTTCTTAGCTTGAGAGTTACGTGAAAAAACATGTTAGAAGTGTTTGGTTTATTGTGATAGGGGGTTCGGGGTTTTATACACGATTTTTTTTGGGACACATTATACACTAGGTCTAGTGCTAACGTGGCTGTTCTTGTGCGACTTAATTTGGCATCCTAAAGAGAGTGAATAATGTCCACATGACCTATATACGCAACGTAATGGACTAAACGCGGCGGTTAGGGCCATCATTACTATTTGCATGCTTTGCAGAGTGAATAGGCTTTTTAGTGTATGCAGATTTTTAAGAGTTTGTGGATTCCAATGTTACCTATAAACGCCGCGTAATGGGCATACCGTGGCGGATAATAGGAACATTTCACTTTTCATTTGACGGTTACAAATTTACAATATTTCATTTCTTACTTTTTTATTACTACTATTTGTAAGAGAAGAAAAGATTACGCATTAAGATTTATTTCGCAATGTAACGTTATTTTGGAGCATTTCTTCAAACACGGGAAAAATGAATATGTTTATTGGTCACTGAACATCCCGAGAGTGAGATTGAAGGCATGTTGATAGTATTACTTTTATTAAATTTTGTAATTTAAATATTAAATTATGATTATAACACATTACACAGGAACACATGATGATCGGTTTCAAATACGTAACTGTAATTTTAAATTATTAATGACACCCTACCAATATTACATTTAAAAAATAGCTTTTACACATTTGAAATTTGTCTAAAAATTCAAATTTCAAATACATTTGAAAGTTATCTAAAATTCTTGTTAACATCTACGAAAAGTTCTTTTACGCTTTCGGGTGGTTCTTTTGAATGTCGTGTGCAACCCGTCTGTCAGAACACTTGTAGATGACGGATGGCACGACCGAGGAGGAGAAGTACGTCAGAAAGGTCTCCTCCGTTGACCTGTCTGTCGGAACACTAGTAGATGACGGCTGACACGACCGAGGAGGAGAAGTACGATACATAGGTCTCCTCCGTTTGTAGCATTACTAGTTGAGATCTACGACGACCTCAATTTGGCTGCTGCGTTGGGCCACGACAACCCTTACCACCACATGTAACTCCAAAATAGCGTCTACACGGCCAACATTTGGCTTTAATAGTAACCGACTTCATGAGTAAAATAGGAAGGTGTTCTGAACAATTTTGGGGTTCCGAGAGAAATGTTGTATAGAGGAAACATGGAGGAGGGTTTTATGATAAACATGGAGTAGGGTGTGTTTTATGTTCAAGTTTTGTGTTAGAAAAAAATAGTGAATCGGAGGGTGTGTTTGTAGACAAAAATGTTTAGCGTTAGAAAAAATGGTGAATCCTAGTGGGGTTTTGTAGAGAAATTATGGGTGTCACAATACGCCGCGTTAATAGCCTAATGCCACGTATTTATGCGCCGTAAGTTTGCACAAACTCAGATTCTTTGTGATTCCAATATCGTTATACGCCGCTTTGAAAACTATATGCGAAGGATGTTCAACTAAAAATTACATTATAAGTTATCTAAAACAACTAGAAGACTCGCCATACCCATCCATTAAGAAATTATTTTTTATATTTTTAAACACTTTTAATAGAAAAACACAACAATTATTAATAAAAAACAACTAAACACTTTTATAATTAAAGATTGGTTTAGGGTTGGTTTGTGAATGGGGAGTGGTAAACATAAGTCAATAAAATGTTAACATAATACTACAATCAAATACAACGCCATCTATATAGTTGGTTGGCCATGTGATGACGGTATCTAACACAGGCCGCTTCAACGTCACCTTCTATCAGCAGAGATTTGTTTCTAACAAGGTTTTCCATCATCATGCAAACAAGAACCCCGGCAGTAGAAACATTACTGTTATCCTGAGGAACATTTACCTCAACCAAACCAACATACATGTCATACTTCATGTGATTACAAGACCTGGTCCAATAGTGAATAGCATCAAGAAACCACGCGAAAAACAAACTTATCATCTCAATGTAGTACGCAACATAACGTCGTTTTTCATTCCTCCACCTCGTGTCGGTCCAATATTTTGTAATTACCATGGTCCACATATCAATACGAACGAGGAGCCAGTCCGATTGTTGAATCCATAAGGGGAATAACGTAATCAACCTCCCAAAATGGAGGGTATGTTTCTTTATCACCGGCCATCTCCCTAGCGTCAAACGAGTTCAAATCTTTCATATGAACGTAGAAATCAGGAGGCAACACCGTCCAACGTTGTTCTTCGCTTGGATATTTTAATAGCCTTGACTGTCTAACACGCATCATTCTAAGTGTCCACGCTTCAACATGCTGTACAATTTCGTGATATAAAAATAATATGTAACAATAATACATGGTCTATATAATTTGTTGTAATATAACTTAAATTAAATAGTCACTCAAAACAGATGACAAACACCCGTTGGGCTCGAAACCCAGTAGCGCACCCCAAAAGTTACGATCTAATGGTTTGGTGATGAAACGAGTATGGAAAAACGGTGCATCCCCGTTGTTATAAAAATCAATGGCATCCTTCGACCAACTCCTAGACTCTTCAACTTCAACCGCAAATATCTTTGTTTGTTGGGGGCGTTCGACACGATCTACTTCTTCTGGACCTCCCGAATGAGTACTTGACGACGTGCCTGAAACGTCTACGATAGACGGCCTCCTAACACGCCTCCAAAGTTTGTCCGTGATTCTTGCAGATTTTGGATCCGGTTGAGAATAGAAAAACCCGTCGTTATTTTTGTCCATATTTTTTTGCGGATTTTTTGGTGTGTTGGATGTAATGGTCATGTTGGTATATATGTTACACACAAAAGTCGGGGTGCATAAATTATGTTAACATTCTATACGCCGCGTTAGATACTTACCGGAAGGTTAAAAGTACATCAGACAGGCTTTTAGTGCTAGAAGATTCCTGACATGTCGGAGACTAATTGACCATGTATACGCAACGTTAAGATCTATACGTTGCGGTTAAATATGTCTTGCCACTCAATTTAAATAAGCATCTCAACATATATGCAACTTGAAAAATTGTTTGTTTGAATTTGTGTACATGCTATTTTGAAGTTGTTGTCAATTCTCATTTAGTTGTTTATCGTAACACTTTTATTATATTTTGTAATTTAAATACTTTAAATATTAGATCATGATCATAACACATTACACAAGAACACACTAAAAATATTACATTCAAAAACTAGCATTTACACAACATAATATTACGTTTATAAATGTAATTGACATACACGAAAATGTTCTTTTAAAGGAATTCATTCATCTTTACGGCGCCTCTCGGGTGGTTCTTTTGGATGTCCATTGGAACCCGTCTCTCGAAAGGCCTAAACTCTTCCCTCCATCATTCAATGGTGGCCACAGTGCCTGTAAACGACACTGTTTACATTTGCGACAAGGGGTACCTACATTACCATAAGGCCACAACAACCCCACCCTAGCATGTCACTCCAAAATAACATCTACACACCCAACAATAAGTTTTAATAGTAACCGACCCCATGAGTAAAACAAGTTGTTGTTTCAGCAATTTGGGTGTCGTGAGAAAAACGTCGTCCACATGAAACAATGTGAAAGGGTTTATGAATATATGAAAAACATGAATGAGGGTGTGGTTGAACGAATGGTAATTCGGAGAGGGTTTTATAGACAAAATTTGGAGGTCGTATACGACGCGTTACGTTCGTAACCCAGCGGTTTAGGATGACAGGTTACTGCAGCTTGCCAGACGCTCTTGCTGCAGCCTTTACAGACTTTGTAGATTAGGAGTTACCCTTATACGCCGCTTAAAAGCCTTTACGTGGCGGATAGGGGAGCAATATATCAACTATATAACGACCGATAATCTATAGGCTAAATAACACAATAAAGTCGTTAGTCCCCAACACCACTCCACCCATTCAACACGATAATACCCTACAAACTAATAACAATGTAGTCCGAAAATAGCATCTACACAGGCACAGAAATTTCGGTGTCAAATAAACGATAAAATAGTTGTTGTGTGAATGCTATTTTGGAGTACATTATTATTAATATATAATACGGTCTCGTCGGTCAACTTTAAGGCAGTTGTCCAGCGGATATTGGTGGCTGTGTAGATGCTATTTTGTTGTCTTTATTAAAATCAATATAAAACTAGGGGACGAACGTGCCTAGATGGCCCACTTCATAAATCCCAATAGTGCCGCAAAAACCCAAAAAGGAAGTAAAAGGCATGTTGAGAACATCCAAGCCCGCCTAGGAGTAACGACTGGTGTGTGTTACTACTATTACTTGTTGACTAGAAACTTGCAGCCGGATTTCGAGAGTGAAGCAATTGTTGTTTGTCTCCGTCATGTGTAGATGCTATTTTGTTACTGCAATGTCTATGTCAATGTTTTATTTGTTTGAAACATGCATAAATTGTTTTTTTGTTATGTCTGTTTACTTTGTAGAAAAAAAATCATTATTAATTAAAAAATTAGAAATTCATTTTTTCTCACAAACATTTCGTTTCACTAAAACCCGTTTGCAAATGGTTTATATTCACCAAACATACTTAATAAAGCATCTCAAATCTAGTACAATACTACTTCCAATGACAATCATCATTTGACCAATCAGAGTCCCACACTGGATCATTTTCATATGGATCATGATAGTAATCTTCCTCCGTCTCACTGGTGTAGTCGAAAGCTGCTTTCAAAACCTCAGGGTTATAATCATCACCCAGATCCATTTCATGCTCTTCACTTGGTCTAAATAATTCATCCTCTTGCACCAAAAAAAAACATCAACTCATCTTCTACCAATTGACATTCTTTGTCTTCCATTTGACTTGCTTCATTGTCAAACTGAACTACATTCACAACATCCTCAACATCCTCAATTTGATCCTTCTCATTTTCATCATGGCTGCAACATGACTGATAATGTGGAAAGTAAATAGATGAAACATGAAACTATAAACATTAAATGACAACAACAAAGATTACATTATCCCATACTACAAAATAAGATGTTAACAACTAATCAATAAACACAAAAATAAACAAAGAACAAAAACCAACTAATTGCTAGCAACATCTTCAAGCTTGTTACTTCTTTGGTTTTTATTCTTGCAAACTCATCTTTCTTATTCATCATATTCACCATTTCTTGAATTACCTTTTCACAACTAGGGCATGTGGGATCTTCGGCCCATTTTAGCCATCCACAACTCTCTTTCTGTAAAGTACTTAATATATCAACAAACAAAAACCCCTAATTCGATTAACAGACTAAGAACACTAAACCCTAAAATTGAACTAAGGCAAATTAAAGGAATCAACGTCAATTAACAGACTAGAACCCTAATTCGTTAGTAATTAAACACTTACACGGCACAAGAATCGACGACCAGGGTTTGCATCGGTCCTGGATATCCGGTAACATGTGGCGACTCCACATCGGCATCTCACACAAAGGTCATCTGCACGGGAAGGCTTGGAAGATGACCCAGAGGAGTGTTGACTAGACATGGATTGAGACATCCGTCAATCAGTCGCCGGAAGATGGAATAATAGGGGGAAGAGGGGAATCGGTCACCTGTGATGGAATATTAGAGGGAAAGAGGGGGAAACAATATTGCTTACATGCTGAAAAATAATGGAACCCTACCGTCATGAAAAGGACTATACGTGGGGTTATTGGTACTGCAAGATTCATGACATGTCGGAAAATAATGGAACAAAACCATCACGTATACCTCTTAACGTGGCGGATATAGATTTTTTTTTGTTAAATACAAAGCCACTAGATTTAAAGCATCTCAACCCCCTCTCCCCACCCACCAGCTCATAAACCATATATCACCAAAAACAACAGCGTATGGCACCTCTCTCCCAAATTAATTCACCAATTTTCACCAAAAGAAATACCAAACGTTTCAAACAAACTAAAACGGTGTGGATGTTATTTACAAGAATATTATACCCGTTGAACATTCTAAAATGGGTGGGAAGAGAACTAATGGTGGATGTGTGGATGCTATTTTTTGACAACTCTGTAATCCATATCAACACTACTTGTAGACCAAACAGTTTCTTTATTTCATTATCAACACGGTGCATATATCTGAATGTAATAGCTCCTTGATTGGTGTTACATTAGTACATAAAATTACATATTTTTATGTGGCTGGGATACATCGATTTAAATACACAATCAATCGTTTAAATCAACTGTATCACATTTGACTCGCTAACTTGACATGATTCTAGCGTACTCGTTTATACGACTTTCATACACAGCCCTCCATCCGTAAGCCTCTTCTTTTGCAAATATGGCCCAAGTACGAACCGGGAAAGGCACCGGGAAATCCCCTTCAAGTTGTATATATAACCAATGAGTATCTGTAACATTAGCAATGGCCAGTACCGGATGATCACGAAATCGATCTGGTCCCTCTCTCATCGGGAAAAAGGTCTGGCTGCTATGTGGCTCGAGAAGTATTAGAACGCAATTAAATGCTTGAGAAACGACGTATCCATGGGCGGGTAACTGAAACCAACGGTTGAGAGGCGCATCTTGAACCGTTTCAAAAAAATCTAACTGGCTATGGGCCCTCTCAAAAAACTCCGGTTGCTCCGTATTTAATCTTTCCCTCCTCCAATCTAGGTTCCTATCCATCTCATTCATCATGGCAACCCTAACCACCTTCCAACTCTTTTGACCGATTCCTCAACCCTCCGCAATTGCTCGAAAACCGCAGTTACTATCAGGCTTTACGTTTATGATCCTTGAGATGTAAGGGTAACTCCAGCTGGGAACAAGGCCCTTATACCGATTTACCACTGCAACATCTTTCGGATAAACCACTAAAGGAAAACCTATGGCAGCTCCAGGCCCCTTTTTCTTAGACGACCGTTTTGAAGGTTTAGGAGGGGGCATCTTAAGCTGTGAATGGGACTGCGACCGCGAACGCTCCAAGAATGAGGGGGTTTTCTCAATGTTCTGTGAGTAAGAAGTAGGGTACGAGGAAGGGATATACGAGCTATTCCTCGCGGCCTCCACCCTTTTTGTTTGCTAGTTTAAGTTTGGACGCCCGTGAGGGTCCTCCCGTTTCTCTGGCTCTTTTTTATTTGAGTTGCCGGGAAGAACAGACCAAATCTTCAATAAAAGACTTCTTTTCTGTTTTGGATCTTGACGTATCAAAACCGTCTATTTAATCTCTTCCATTTCTGCCTCGAAGTCTTCTTCTTCTACTTGTGCGACCACTGGATCATAGTCAAGCTTCCTCCATAACGGGTCTACCGATTTTAGTGGAATAGGTACGCCCTGATTAAGGTGACGCTCCAACTCACAAGCACACGGCAACCCCAGAGACGTTCGCAACTGGTGTCGGCACGTATATCCAGACTCGGTCATCTTTTCAAGCTTTCCATACTCCTTTTATAGTAGCGTAAGAGCCTTACTCGACACTTTATAATGTAGCACGTAAAAAACCTGGATGTTATGGTCTTTCTTTAACCTAATCCGGGATTGTTCAAATGTTGCTCCGATTTGGACCTTCTGGGCATCTATAAGCTCAAGGGCATAAGCTGCAAGTGCGTGGAGGGTGTTGTTGGCCCCATTAAGGTGCCTTTTCAAGTTCGCGTGCTGACTCTCGACTCGGTTTGTTGTAGTCTCGCCGAAGTTTAACCGATCGACCATCCAGCAAGACACAAACTTTTCCTTGTCTCGTAACAGCCAGCTATGATAGATATAGTCCCATACCTCTGAAAAGGAAACAAAAATAAACTTATGAAATGTACTACTAGATTAACACTTATTGTATATTAATAATCAGAAGGACTTACTTTCTTTCCCAATATTGCATAACATTTCTTGCAACTTTAAGTAGTTATATTCGTAATCATTGAACGTGGGAGACTCACACAAGACCGACCATAATAGAGCAAAATCTTCTCTTGCCTCGCTTTCATAGATACCCTTCCACTTTTTCATTATATTCTCACGTATGTGCCACCGGCATAGGTTTCCGTTAGCATTCGGGAATACTTGTTTACGAGAATTCATCAGGGCGGTGTCTCTATCGGTGACTATGACGTGCGGCTCAATAGAATCCTCGAGCATACCTTTGAGGTGCCCGAGGGCCCATGTAAAATCCGTCTGGCGTTCCCTAAGTAGAACCGCGTGCGCGATACAAAATGACTTCGACGTCGACTTCACGCCAATATACTGAACAAACGGCCACTTGTACATGTTGGTGTTGTACGTGGTGTCAATCAGCAACAAATGGGGGAACACACGCCACATTTTATATGACGTGTCATGACAAAAAAATACTTCCTCTACGCGGTTTGTGGTAGGGTTCTCCCGTGTGTGATAAACGAACCCGTTATTAAACAAGAATCTTTCAAATACCTGCAACCGGTTTTTATTTGACATTAATATATTTTTTTAAACATCCATTGCATCAAATCAAATTCAAAATCGTGAACCTGCATTGGGGTATCGCCAACTCTATTTTCTTTTCGCCACTTCTCTATAAGATTGTGTATGTCCTTGTCAATAACGTAGGCTCCCGGAAACCGTTGGCGTAACAGTTGAGCTATTTTTTGCATCTTCAGGCCATCCGCGTGTAATCTCGCAACCATATCAACCATCTCGTCGGACATTCTCCTTAGATACGCGTGACCCTCCTTAAAGACGAACGGGTTGTGGTTGTGCGTCTCGTTTACGACCTCAAGCTTCCAAAAATTACCAGCACGGTTGTGCCTTCCTTTTAGCTTAAACGGACAGCCCTTCTTATGCTGCCTGTACGCCTGATTGTGGCGGTGAGTTTTGGTTCGCCGCCGCGATTGCATCCAAGATCCACGGCTTTTGGCCTAGACCGCTGGACAACAACAACACACCCATGCTCGAACCTCTTTTCTTCTCCCACTCCTCCAGCTCCTCACGGGAAGAAAAAAACTGAAACAGTTATATCGGCAAATTTAAAACAAGTTCAAACTACTACTAATTACAAAATATTTTTATTAAACAAAACATATGGTCTCGTACGTTATCCGTTTTATATGACACCCTAGCCTCGCGAATGTAATTATCACCATCGTCGTCATAATCTTTGTAACCAGAATTATGTCTTCCGTAATCTTCGTCAATAGTCTCGTGAGGGGTTTCAAGAATACGGTCTGTTTCTGGTTGTGACCGATACGCGTCACCTGCTGGTAATGGGTACGAATGTTGACTACATGAATACGGCTCCTCAGTATTAAAATGGTACGAAGGCTGGGCAACGTAATGCGGGTCTCCTGATAAATGGTATGACGGCTGACCGTAATCATGTTCAGGCTTTGACAAGTACGAACTGCAGCTAGGCCCCACATCCCGCAGCGGATGGTCGTGCACAAAATATTCCTAACAAAATATATTGTTAACAAATCTAATTACAGAGATTAATGACGACGGGTAAATTAACCAAATAAACATGTGACGATACCTGGTTCAAATTTGGTAACGCCGCCCCCCGTCATAATCTACAAACCCCGGCGGCGCCTGATTAAAATCCGGAATACTTGACTCTCGTTTGTCCTCGGCGGGCTCGGAAAATAACCGTCGAACAACCACGACATTTTCTTTAGTTGGGAATTTTAACACTTTGTATATATGCATATTTAGGTTTGCATGCTAATATAGACAAGTCTGGGAACCAACCTAAATAATTGAGAGAACTATACGCCACATTAAGGTCTAATGTGGCGTAAATGTGGTCAACGACAGCTTTAGCCAGTCAAATCATCCGACGACGTCGACGTCGTCGATCAAATCAGTCACGTCAACGAAACCGCCCCGGTTAGAGCTATACGCTGCGTCTTGTGCGGTGTGGGGTGTGGTTAGCAAGACCCATTTTATAAGCCTTATAAATAGTTTGTGGTGTCATTCAAAGCTTTAATTTGGCTTTAACTAGGGCATGTCCAACCTTTTTAGAGGTTTAAAACAAATTAAAAAATTGTAACCCTTCTACGAGTTTTGTTTTTATCATGCCGTTTTTCTATTTCGCCAAATATCGATAATAATAAACTTTAATAGCAAGATTTATGTGTAATACATGGGTAAAAATCAAAATATTTAACCTCTACATATGATCTTGATTTTTGCACTTGTATTATAAACGTCTAAAGGTAATATACATAATGGTTAATTAATGATATAAACATATATATATATATATAACAATGTGGTTAATGGAATGGAAAACATGTGTTGTGCAACAAACAAATAGATTAACAAAAGTAAGAGTAACAACAATTTAATAAAAAAGAAAAACTTTTTTGTATATTACCATTAACCAAAAAAAAAAAATAATAAGTGGCTCACATTCACCGTCCTAACAAAAAAAATATAATAAGTGGCTCAGATTCACCAACCAAAAAATAATAAGTCACTTTTTTGGATAAAAGGGACGTGTCGTTGCACAACAAAATTTCGTTAACCCACCATCGACCTTGAATCATGCCTAGAACGGACGAGCAAGCATGTCATGGGAGCCTACCACTATGATGAGGGTGCGACCTCAAATAGGCATGTAAAAAAAAAATAATAAGTGGCTCACATTCACCATCCTTCTTAAAAAAAACCCCTTGCTACCTACTTTCCTCATATTCTGCATATGAAAATTGTTCATCGACTTAATTGTCTTCCAGCTTGTTCGACTCTCTCTTCCTACTCTCCATAACAAACCTGCTTATATATACTTCTAAAATATGAAGGCCTTTTCAAGTTAGTGGCCTCAAGCCCTTGCTTCAGTTGCTTATATGGTAGAGCCGGCTTTGGTTTTAGCCTTTAGGAACATCCTGTTGACTAATTGTTTTTTTACAGGAAATTTGAATTCGATTTCGAATTGAAAATGAAATAGATTTTATTGGAAAATTCATATAGTGTGTTTAATTCGTCACTTGTTGATGGAATTGGAATTCTCATCTTTCTATCCCCCTAGGGTTGATTTGGACGGGTTCGGGCTAGGCTTGATTAAACAAAGAGTTAATTTGGTTCGGGCCGGAATGAGTTTCAGATTGGAACCGGTTCGGGTTGAGACGGGCTTCTAATCGGAACGGTTTCCGACCGAACTCATTCCAATCTGAACCCATGTTTAGTTGAACCTCGTTCCGACCTTCAAATCGTCCCTATCTAAACTCTTGCTTAGCTGCCCGATTCGATCCGGAATCCGTTCAGACCCGAAACCCATTTTGAATGGAAACTCGTGCTGACCCGAAACACATTCGGGCCCGAAACTTCTCTCGACCCTAAACTTGTCCCGAGTCGAAACAAATACCGACCCAAACGAAATTGAATATTCCAATATGCTTTTTTTTTTTTTTTTTAAAATAAGGATTATTGAATATAAATAAACACGTAATTTTATTGGAATTATTTTCAAATTTCATCTGGTTTCCTATCCAACCGAAATGAATAATAATGATAAGAATGTTCGCACAATACATGTTAAAGAAGGCAATCATATATGTTTCAACGCAAACTTGGTTTCTCGATTTCATTCAATTCCGATAATGACTTTTAGTTTTTATTATATATAAAAAGAGACTGATGAACCACAATCAAATCTTAACGTGTCCTCAGTATTATTATAGTTCATTAACTTTAAAATATAGTACGATTCCTTTTAGTCCGTTGCACTAAACATATTATTTCAGCATGATATTCTAAACATTATTTTTTATATTAAAACCACCGAATTCTAAGAGAACAATTAAAAAAAACATACAGCTCGAATTTTATATTATAATTATTTTAAAACCCTTTTGAAAAAACCCTATACTATGGTAGCATCGTATGTTGGAAACTTTAGAAAAGGTGAATGGAAATTAATTATTGTAACAATAATATAAAACTTTTGGTATGGTGAAACTCTTGAGTAAAGTGGCATAATGACACGTAATGAATTTTTATTATAACATTAAGTCACTAATTAAGTGAGACACTTGTTTTCTTTCAACTATTGTATATATTAGTAGGCTTTGTGCCTCTTTTGAGAGAAGAAGAAGGGTGTTCACTCAAAAATCCATATGGTTAGAGAGGAGTACTCTCTACTTGATTCCTTCACCACATTATTCTAACATATTCATTTTCAAGAACACCGATAAACCCTATGAAACCTTGGGCATGTAGCCTTTCTCGGCAGTACATACTGCTTCGGCTGTTGTACCCTGGGAGACAGACGGACTCTTTAGTAGATACCCGAAATCTGTTTTAAGAGAAGCGTATTGAATACGTGCCTCAACCAACGCTCAATATATATTATTATGTTCATGTTTTATTGCAGCTAAAGGAGTTGGGTCAAGAATAAGAATCTGTAGCCACAACAAAAACTAAGACGAACGTGAAGATACTCAACGTGTGGAAGACTCGAGTGAAGAAGTTTCTGGTGATGTTCTAACCAAAGACATCGACATGAATCTATATAAATTGTTCTCTATATTTATTTTATTTTTGGTTTTGTACACGGTATTCTACTACGATATTTCCCTTGTATAACGAGAGTATCGTTATACTTATTTTATTTTATCACTTTAAATATTATTGTGACTCATGTCCTACAATCTTAAAACAGATTTTGTGAGATTGTTGCTACAATCTTAAAACCTTATTTATAAGGATTTTGGGTTCACGATATGGTTTGAAATAAAATTATTTTTGATATTATAATTTTATAAATATTTTCTTTTGGGAAATTATGTGCGTAGTACAACTTGGTGTGTTTGGATTTTAGAGATCACGATGCAATCTTAAATCCTATACCGTGTTACAAAATGTAATATCTGATCAACCGTTTGGTTTTAGAAAACGATTTTTGTAATCGTTTGTATTCTAACTATAGGGTTAGAACTGATATTGGAAAACTGTTGGGATTTTATTAGTTTTGTTTAACGTTTTTTGCAATCGTTTGTGTCTAACAATTGTGTTAGAAATGGTTTTGAGTAAACCATTCGCTTCTTGTAAACGTTAAATATCTAACATGTGTGTAAGATACGATTTATCTATAACGTTTCGTGTAAACGTTAATTTTCTAATGGATGTGTTAGAAAATATTATAGTGAGACGTACATGTGTGTTTTTGTGAAATAGTGCACAAAAGATTTTACATGTGTCTGTTCATATTCCTCTCATTAACTTATTAATAATTCAAGCATTGATTCGATGTTAATGGAGCGATATTTGGGCTATACACTAGAAAACCAACAATTTAAAAGGTTTTGTCATAATCTTTAATGGTTCATGTATGTATTGTCTTTCCTATAACGTGCACGTTAGAACTGTTTAAGTTCTAACATGTTTGTTGGAAGTTGTTTATTTTATAAACCATACTGATTGAAAATGTTTTATGTGAACATTTAATTTTCTAGTGTGTGCATTAGAAACATTTCGAAATGGTTTATTTTATAAACTCTATCATTTGAAAACGTTATTATATGAAAATGTTAAGTTTTATAATATGCGCATTATAACATGTTTTTTCAGACATGTGTGCTAGAAACTGTTTAAGTGCATAGATATTAAATCTAAATCATATAAAACTGTTTGATGTTTTAGTTTTTGATATTTGATTTTATAAAAATTTTTATATTCATAATATAATATTTTTTGAAACTAAGGAAATGATTTAGAATGATTCTAAACAAAGTTTTGCATATATATATTTTTTATTTAGAAAATGGTTTTGCTAAAAGTAGCATATGTTAAACTAAGACAAAGTTCACAATGATACTTTATGGTCACAACAACTTCGTGTTGTGTGAACAAGATTGATTGTTCAAGCTTTGCTACTTAAGTGTAGTAATTGTAACAAGTTGATGTTATTTGAATATATTTGTTCAAGAGTATGGTTTCAAAAGTGAAACAAGGATATGAGGATATGCGTGCATGGATTTCTATTTGAGGGAGTACTTGTATACATAATATAAAATGATATCACTAACATGATTCATGACAGATGATGGAAGTGTTGAAGATAATAGCACTTTGAGATTTGATGTATAAATGTTGTCTGATTATCCATATGGGTTTTTGATGGATAGTGTAAAAAATAATTTCCTATAAGATACAACTTGTGAGTTGTTGTGAAGATTAAAGTCTAAGACCATACATCAAATATATAATCACATATGAGAGAGTAATAGAATAATGAGGTGAATATATTAAGATGAAATAAAATCAGTAAATACGAATTAATATATGTTAATGACGTATTAAATCCTTGGAAATTCATTGAGTGTGAATTGTAACATATGAATTAATATATGTTAATGACGTATTAACTCCTTGGAAATTCACTAAGTGTGAATTGTAACATATGAATTAATATATGTTAATGACGTATTAACTCCTTTGAAATTCATTAAGTGAGAATTGTAACATATGAATTAATATATGGTAATGAGATATTTAAATCCTTGGATATTCATCATTGAAAATTCACCGACTTAATTGAATTTAAGTAAATCTCAAGAGATTTACTATAATATGTTTACAAATGTATAAACTATTTTATGCAAATGTGAATACCAAGAGCTCGAGTGTTAATCCAATTGACTTTATCTCAACATAATGGTGATTGTAGATGAGTAACATTAATCATGATGAATGTATTCATCAAAATGATTTGGATTAAGACTTATGTTCAAAGTCCATATAAGTAATGATGAAGCATTGGAGATCAAAGGAAAATAAGTTATGTTCCCTTAAATGAATGATGAAGTTATGTATGAGCTAAATACAATAACTCGTGAGACTTTCCTAAATATTAAGGTTTGGGGGTTGTGAATAAGTCTCATAATTTTGTCTAAACAAAGGGTTGAGTGTTTCAAAGTGATATTGTAATGCTGTGAATGATCAGAATGATGCATCTTCTATTCATATGCTAAAGTATCATGGTCTGAAGCATGCTAGACTAATACTTGTTAATTATGGATCTTTATAAAGACTAATTAACGCGAAATTTGAAACATCAACAACACAAGAATGAATTTGTGTATAAACAAATTTAAAGAAATTTTTATTTAATCTAAGGAAATTATATAACTTGTGAGGATCTTAGAGAAGACCTCGAACTCTTTAGGTATGTTCAAGATGGTGATTTATTCAAGATCTGTGATGGTTTGTTAACAACCTTATGACAAGTTTAGCTTAAAATTTAGAAAGTGGTGGAAGCTAACACTAAGGCATGTGTTATGAACCATTGATACAAAGACGTGGTCTTGTTCAACTCTGAAGTGTCGAGTTGTCTTCATAAGTAAAGTTAAACAAACTATAGCAAGAAATTTGGGAGAAGCCATTTACGAAACTACTCATTAGATGTAACGTCCTAAATTTTATAATAATAAATAAAGGAAATGATGTTCGTTTATTTAATGTGTGTGAATATTTAATTAAGATTAAATATAACAAAAGAGTATGGACTTGGAATATTAAAAGATGAGATAAGGGATGGGATGAGCTTTAAGTCCATGGGCTTAAGAGAGTATAAATACTCCCTTAAACCTCCCTAAAACCCTAAAACCCTCATTCTCATCTTCTTAGCTTCCTTACACACTCTAAAACACACACACACATACACACACACACACCCCTCCCTATTCATGGCCGTGACCGAGAAGAGAGATCCAAGGCCAAACCAAACCAAGATCTTGATAAAACTTGACTATACAAGCAAGATACGAGCTTATCATCTCATACCGAAGCTAACCGTAGCTTAGAAACGTCAAAAGGTATGTTCTTTACACATAAAGGTTATGTTTTTATGAACGGTTTCCCTAAAACTTAGCCCTAGAGTAGATTGGATTAAGATAAACCATAAAGTTATGAACTTGATGATAAAATGGACTAGATAAACATGATGGTATATACGGCTTATATGAGGAACCCTAGATCTAGCCTAAGAACGTTTTAACTCATAAAGGTTCAAGATTTATGGGTGAACGGGCTAGGTCTTAGCATAAAATGGAAATGGAAACGTTTATGGGACAATACAATACCATAATGAGGGTATAGATGTTAAAACATGTAAGGATAATGGGAATAAAGGACCAAACTGTAGCAACTCAGTCGAATACATATATCTATTCGCATACATCCATAAATTCGAATACAATGATGAACTTGCATACATACATATGTTCGAATACAGTGATGAACTCGCATACATACATATGTTCGAATACAATGATGGAATCGCATACATACATACATACATACATACATAAATACATACATACATACATACATACATACATACATACATACATACATACATACATACATATATTTGATTACATTATGGACTCGCATACATTGTGCATATTCGATTACATTATGGACTCGAATACACTGTATTAATCGAATACAATATGCATGTTCATATACATTGTATAACTCAAATACAACAAACATGTTAGAATACATTATCTGACTCGAATACGATATACATGTTAGTATACATTGAAAGATTCGAAAACAATACATGTATTCGGATACATTGTATAACTCGAATACAATATACATGTATTCGAATACATTGTATAACTCGAATACAATATGCATGTTCGAATACATCGAAAGACTCGAATACAATAAACATGTTATGTAAGGCCCCGAACCCGGTAGCCCTACTTTAACGTCGGATTTACTCATAAACACAGTTCTTACAAATCAGAGTTAATTAACACTTTTCGCGGAAACGTTAACTTCAATCATTCATTACAAAACCCTTAATCTTTTCTTTAAAACCATAACATGAAACAACATATTTAAAACATCATTTCTTCCATCTTCAGATGCCATCCGTTCAATCCATGCCACGTGCCATCCTCATGCTAGCTCTTTAATCTGATCACCTGCGTGCATACTAAAAGTCAGCTACGCTTAGTGAGTTCTAGTTAATCAAGCAACTTACCATTACATGTATTATTTACGTATCCGAAGATACTGATGTGCTTAAAACCAAGGTTTAAAAGTACAGAATCGTGCCTCGAGGCGTTTTCCCATAGCCTCACGAGGCGTAAGCCTCGAGGCGAAACGAGGCGTAAGCTCGAGGCGGGATTTAAAAATAAATATAAAAATTATATATCTTATTAAAGAAATAGTTAACATCAATTTGGTGTTTGCGTAGAAGAAGAGAAGTCCAGATCTTTGTATTTTCTTGTGTGATGTGTATCATTAAAATAGGTAAAAATTAGGGTTAATACTAGCGCCAATTTTTTTACCGCCAAATTTTTTACCGCAAAAAAAATAGGTTTTCCCACCTCTTACGCCTCAGCCGTACTTTCCGCCTCGACCGTTTTTTTCCGCCTCAGCTATGAAGAGGCGTACGTTTATTTTTATCCCCTGAGGCGCCGCTTCAAATTCGATTTGTTACCGCCTCGAACTAAGGCGCCCCTCGAGGCGCCGCCTCACAGCATTTTTTTAAACCATGCTTAAAACAATCAATTAAATATTAACTAAACTAAACAAGTAATAAAAACTAAACTTAAGACTCAACTACACAAATCACCGGCAAGTGAACCGGTCAATTGTACTAAAGCTAAGTAAGTCCGGAATATTGAACCCACAGGACTCTATAAATTACGTTAATTAACTAATTAGACTCGACTTACGACACGACTGTTTATTATTAATATTTAAAGGGGGTTTTTAAACTAAGATTAAAATAAGAAAGTAAATAAACAAACAACCTAGAAAACAAGTAATTAGTCACGAGATCGAAACCAATCAGAGAAGGAATCGATCTACCTAGGTAAGAATCCCATGTATCAACAATCATCAAGCAATGGACAAATAACATGATATGAAAATTGATTTCTGAACATATTCATCTAACAAACCCTAAAGGACCCTTGACTGAATCAAACGAAATCCCAAGGAACAATTATTAGATTACTAAGTAATCAGTTATACTGATTTCCTTACAGTTATCAAATAGGGTTAATTAATAGTATCATAGGCAAGAAATCTCACGAAACACTAAACCCTAGATAACTTGATAAGCTAACATGACATCATGAACATGGATCAACACAATAAGCAAGAATATTGTCACTAATCTATCCTAGCATGCGATTGACCAAGACACATGAACAACTCCTCACCTTACAGCTATTGGAATTTAGCATAACATTCAAAATCTTAACCAAATATCAATAAACTTCTATGATCTAATGGGCCCATTCAATCACAATAATCAAAACACCAAGTAATGATTAAACATAAACCCTAAATCTAAAGAACACAATCAAGAGATATAAGATCTATATGAAGCAATAGTTAATAATTAATCAAGATAACAAATACTCATATGCATCATGAAAGCAATATCAAGTCTTTTACTATTAAAATAACGAAACCATAATCAAAAAAATTGTCCAAAGCAAGAATCAAATCAACACATGTTCATCAAACCTAGGTAGACATGAAGTCTAGCCTAGAATCATTATTAAAAACAATCCTAAGCAAGTATTAAAAACAAAGAGGAAAGACATGACAAATAATGAACAAGGAACGAAAGTTAGAGCGATAAAACCCTTTGCAATTGATCCTTGAACACCCGTATGAAAGAACTCTTGATCCTCCTTGATTCCTTGCTTCAAAGCACCTTCAAAACCTTTGTTCTATCTCTAAAATCGGCTGCCAAAAGTTTCTCCAATTGACTAGGTTTATAATGGTATATATATAGAACGAGATGGGCTTGAACTTGAAAAAACAGTTGACCAGGGAAGCCTAGGCGCCGCGCGGCCCCCCTTTGGGCATACCTTCGCGTGATGCGGCGCACTATAGGAGGGGCTACGGGAATTTTCTTGTTATTTATTGTTAAATCTTGATTAATCTTTTATT
The DNA here is from genome assembly GCF_021521415.1 of Bidens hawaiensis. Classification (NCBI taxonomy): domain Eukaryota; kingdom Viridiplantae; phylum Streptophyta; class Magnoliopsida; order Asterales; family Asteraceae; genus Bidens; species Bidens hawaiensis. The sequence goes on from NW_027496312.1 coordinate 184,926, forward strand.
GAACTCCAAGTAACGTTGAGAATCTTCTAGAACTTGCTTCCCTTGCTTCTTCAAGCCACCATATACATGAAAACATAACAAAACATTAGTGAAGTAATCATGTAATCATTAACGAGCAAAACGAACTTAAACTTCGCATGATAAGATAGAAAGAATTAAGTTTAACATGCAAGACACCAAAAGAGTTAAAACACGATAAATATATAAAACTTGACTCAAAACCTTAATTAGTAAAGGATAAACCAAAACACAAACTTAATCGAACTCAAAACATAAAATACATAAAACTTTACAAGGGATTCAAGATGTATAAATAGACGTATATCAAATACCCCCACACTTACTCTTTTTTCGTCCCTGAAAAGTCGTATGCAGTTGGATCAGAATCGGAAAATACAGTCTTACAAACATATAAGTTAATTTTAAAGCTTAGAAGAACGCAAAAACTGCGATCACCGATATTGTTGTCCACTTAAACCCATGCCTTAATCTTTACCGAGACAAATAAGATCCGACAATTAGTACTCAATTGTTTACACAATTAAGACCCGCTTATTTTCAGCTTTTACCGGACCAGACCACCCCAAATTGACTTAAACCTCAAAATTAGCAGAATTAAAACTTTTTGTTGCTCTCTTTTTTTTTCATGAATAGTTAAGACGATCAAGGGTATTGTTTATCCACCTAAGCTTAAGCATCAAAGTCTACCAAGCAGCCATTAGATACGATTAAGGTTCAATTAATTAATAGCTAGTGCTCCCCACAACATGACATACCCCCGTTATCAAGCAACACCCCGAACCCATCAACATAGGTGAGCATGCAAAATTTCATCTGTAGGGCTTACATGTAGCATGTCCCTTGTGGTCCGTTTCTTAATGGTAATGTGTAGCGAGCAAGGGGACCCCACATGGCTAACAACGAAGATGATCAAGTCTGTAGTGTATTTGTACTTTTGTACTCTTGTGATCATGTTTATAGACTTATAAGGGTTTGCTCTTTTTGGCTTAATTTTAAATATCCACAACCCCACTTAAGAATTGTGAATACCTAGATGAATAGATTGCATACAGACCCATGGTCTCCGAACCCGAAAAATCCCATCAATACAGGATTTAAAGTTAAAAAATCATACGCCAATGAGGTGTAAAACACTAAACTAGTAGTTTAAGATTTATATCACAGGCTACACGGCATACTCTAACGTTAAACCTACCCAAGCATCATATGATAACGTATTCAGATTTAAAAATTCATAATATTTCCACTTTTCATACCATACTTTGAGGCTTGAGTATGACCCGACCTTTCATTACTTATCTTCCACGGACAAAACGCTTTACCCACAAAAGATTTCCGTTTTAACCATTTTATCAAATTGCCCTTTTATTTTCAAGGCTGAGCCTACCGACACATCCCAAGTTAAGTGCGTTTTCTATTATTTATCTCATATTATTAGTAGTATGAAATACCAATTTCCGATAAATATCATCATCTCCCACTTTAACGCAAAAAACTAAATTCAAGGGACATTTTTAAAACATTTTTCAATTTTTTTTAAATTTTTTATTTTTTATTATTTTTTTTATATTATAAACATAAAATCAATTTAAACTACGACTCAAATATCCTATTCACACACTTAAATTTTGCATTGTCCTCAATGCAAGGATAAAGACGACTTAAAATAAAAATTAAATAAAGTCGGACTACAAAAACTAAGACTCTAAAAATTATAAAAACAAAATAAAAAGTTAACAAGCTAGATAATGGAAAAGACTTAGTTGGTAATTTGCGCATGAAATATTGATGCTAAAGTCTTCTTCCATGAATGCCCTCCAACTACGAACGTGCTCAGCAAATAGTAACTCCTTCTCTCACGAACGTAAGAGGCAAAACAAAACAAACATATCTAAAGATGTATCTTATCAAAATGATAGATATTAAGCAATTAAAGTATTTTACCAACCCAACAAATAAATCATGAATAATTAGCAGCAAATAAAAAAATAAATAGTATACGGCTCGGCTGCTCAATCCCCACACTTGTCTTTTTCAATAAATTTTCTTTGGGGATCATCTCTCTAGCTCATACAATTTCTCTTTTACCTAGCAAAACTTAAAAACGCAAAAACAACGACGAACTTCAAAAATTACGTTAGTGACTCGATGACTTCAACGAAATTAAGAAAATAAAAACTAAAATAAAGGAAAATCTACAAACTCTACACTTTAGTTTTCACTCAAGAACCCATGCTATGCGAATCATGTGGCGGACCGAGTGGAGCTTCCTCCACCTCGGTAAAACTCCAATGCCCTCAAGGATACCGAATCACGAACCGACCATTCGTCAATCTTGGTCTTCTTCTTTTTAACACCACGAACCTTCCCAAACTTTCGCTTACCACCCGTTTCTCCAACACACTTCACCATTTCCCGAGAACTCGAAACCTCGAGTTCGTTCCCCACACTTAAACTGTAACGATTCCGGCAAATCCAGGTATACCCTAGCCGGAATATACTATTTACGTGTTATTTAATACTGATTATATGAGTTATAGTACGTTTATACGAGTATATATGATTCATAGTACGAGTCATACTCGATTATATAGTGAATCGTATTGGAATTACAATTAACCAATGAACGATTATTGAAACCCGAACGAATCGGGAATTACATTATAGACGAAGTATATAATGTTTAAGTGATGTTTGCGAAGTATTAATGCTTCGGGTTAGGTGAATTATAGCACAGAAAAAGGATTTCGATTTAATGGTACGTCGGTACGCTAAACGAAACCTTTAACACCAAACCAAGCAAGAGACGATCAATCAAGCCGAAAAAGATGCGTAATTATTAATAATATGATGTTTTAATGTCATGGGTTAAGTTTTTAAAGTTTTTAAATCAGTTTTATGTAAATTTTATTTTAATCCGAAAAACGACCATTTTATGCTCGTTTTAAGCCGAATTACGAGTTTAAACGAGAAACGAACTGAACCAGACTATCCACAACATTATCCGGATTGTGTAATCCAAATGTGTGGCCATGGTTTGAGATGTGGGCCCCCCCCCCACACCACCACTTGGCCGGCCTTGTTATACACACACACATTCCATTTTTCTTTTTTTTACTTCACAAACTCTCTCAAATTCTCTCAAGTCTTCAAGTATTCTTCCAAATCATCAAGTTTTAACCAAAATTTTCAAGGTATATACATGTTTTAAGGCTTGATTCTTGTTTATAACTCTATAATCTTGAGAAAAGGAAGTTTCAAGTGAAAAATGGGTGAAAACCCGAGATGGAACCGATTCTCGTGTGATCAAGGGATGTATACAAGTTATACAATGGATCTTGATCCAAGTGATGAGTTAAAAGTGTTTAGAACGAAATTTTACGGTTGAAATATTGTCAAATGAGTTTTCCATGTGAAAGACGGGTGAAAGCTCGAGATGAAACCGACTCTTGCATAATCAAGAGATGTATACATGTTATACAAGGGATCTTGGTCCAAGAAATGAGTAAAAAGAGTCGAGAACGGATTTTTACGGTTAAAACCTTTGTTTTTACTTAAAAACCGACACTATGAAAGAAATGGTTTGATTGTTGGTATAGTTTGCTTGGTATAGTGTTATTGTGCTTGTAAGTGTTGTATCTAGTGGCTAGCAAAGGCTAGAAACCCGGATCTTTGCGATCTAACGCTAGAAAACACAAGATAGTTCGGTTTTCGTGTGATTTAGTGAGTTTGGACAGATTGTAGTGTACTTAGATTCGGGTCACGAAATTTCACAGAGATGATCTACACATGAAAATATGAGATCTGTGAATTTTTGGTAATTTTTGGATAAAAGATGAATATTTGGTGAATTTAATGCTCGGTTTTGGCCAAAAATGGTGAAAAATAGCTAAACTTGATGAAAAATTCTGAAAAATTTAGGATAAGCTTTTTATAACATATTAAAGTCACACACAAAATTTGAGCTCATTTGGAGAAGTCTATAGGGGCTTTTTGATAAAACGAGTTCTAGGGCTTTCTAGCTCGGGTTTTTGTGAAAATGGCTTGAAATATGAGTTTTGGATTCTGGAAAAATTCCAGGGAGTCATGAGAATGGCAAGGATCATCCCGGAAAAATTTGGGATTTTTCTAAAGTATTTTGGTATTTTTGACATATTTAGTGTTTTAATAATGTTTAAAAATAGATAAATAAAAGAAAATATAAAAAAATAAATCTGGAAAATTTTTGTAAAATTTATTACTGTCAAAATTAGTTTTGTGCAAAATCTCAAGACCCGAGACTAAACGGGTAATTATTTGTGCTAAAAAGGACATAAAAATAAATTTTTAAAGCTTAAAACGTGTAAACTGGCAAAACTCGCATAAGCGAGCTGACTGGTATATAAAAACCTAAAAATAGACCATTTTCATAATACTAAGTAAATTAAGTAAAAATAAATCATCCGAAAATAATTCGGATGATTTGGGTAATTTCACCCGATTTTACTGTTTCCGACACCTAAATGACGGAAACGGGCCCCGCGGCCAAACGGGGTGACAAAACCGAGCTCTAATTTCATCACTTTAACTAAAATAACAGTCAAACACCATTTTTGGGTTAAGTGTGAATAAACTCATTTTTGAAACTAAAAACGGATGACCGTGCTAGGCACGCAAATCAAGGAAAACATAAAAATGATAATTTTGACCGTCCGACTCTAAGTAATGGCACAATCTGAGTCCTTAGGAGTGTCACGGGGTTAACATTGTCCCCGGATCGAGTACAGTACTGGGTTAACAATGTCCCCAGATGTGCCGATTAACACGGATTTAAATTATGGGAATTATATAGTAACGACTAGATATTATATTACAGATCCAGGCACGTAGCTGTTCATTGTATTACCCACCGACTCACAAAAAGGTGAGTTTTCACGAGCCCCTTTTAATGAACTGTTTTTTTTTTTTTAAATATATTTTCCCGGGGCGGAAAACATGTCTTATTTAAAGTATTTAAGTACATACCGATCGTATGGAAATACTTGTATATTTATATATATATGGTTTGATGCACAGAATATATAAATTGTTTATCATATGTTATTGTTCTGGGGTAACATAGTTCCCAGGGGTTATTATTATTCTGGGGTAACATAGTTCCCAGGGGTTATTATTGTTCTGGGGTAACATAGTTCTCAGGGGTTATTATTGTTCTGGGGTAACATAGTTCCCAGGGGTATTTATTGTTCTGGGGTAACATAGTTCCCAGGGGTTATTATTGTTCTGGGGTAACGTAGTTCCCAGAGGTTATTATTGTTCTAGGGTAACATAGTTCCCAGAAAGTTAATGGAAATGTTCTGGGGTAACATAGTTCCCAGCATGATTATATTGCTAATAAATGATTATTAAAATGATTTGTCAGTGTTTATTTAAATTAGTGAAACTCACCAACTATTCGTAGTTGACCCGTTTTCTTTACATGTTTTCTAGGTATGCCCAAGTTGGAATGATTGATATGTGCTTAACTATCTGTGCTACCTGTTGGAAGCTTGCTGCTCTATGTTTTGTAATGAATTTATTAATGTCTTATCGGTAAAATATGTGTGTAACACCTAGACAGTAACGAAACTTGCAACAATGTAATATGTTATAAATTAATGTAGTGGTATTTTCTTTATAAGCAATGCTGTTGATATCAGATGTGTCTGTTGCATCCCGTGTACGTTTCCGCTGCGGTTACGGGGTGTTACATAAACTCACAGAACAGGAACAATCAAGACTAGGATCCATGCCCGAGATAACTGATTCTATCGAATAAACTGGGTGACATGGATCAATAAGACCGTCTTGACCACTCGGATGTCTCATGGACTTAGCCAAATAAGTGGCACTATCATCACCGGCTCTAAGAGTAATCTTGCCTTCAAACACATCAATAATTGCCCTAGCAGTACGTAAAAACGGACGACCTAAAATGATAGGAACTCTCTCGTCGGCCTCCATATCTAAAACAAAAAAATCTGCAGGGAAAACCAAATTATCTACCTTAACGAGCAAATTCTCTACGACACCCCTCGGATACTTAACGGAATGATCGGCTAAAGACAACGTCATACAAGTAGGGGTGAGCTCTCCTAGGTCTAGCTTTTCATATAAAGAACATGGCATAAGGTTTATACTAGCTCCTAGATCGGCCAATGCTTGACACGTCGTATCACTTCCGAAAAGACATGGAATGGTAAAAACACCGGGGTCGGGTCATTTCTCCGGTACTTTATTGAGAACTACTGCAGAACACTCTCCATTTAGGGGAACAGTCGAATGCTCCTCCAACTTATCCTTTCTTTTAAAAAGGTCTTTCAAAAATTTGGCGTACTTTGGAATATGCTGAAGGACTTCTACGAATGGAAGGTTGACATTCAATTAGCTAAATATATTGAGAAAATACCCGTAATCTTTCGTATACTTTTGATTCTTTAGACGAGCGGGATACGGGACATAGGCTAGGTCAATGGTGTGTGGTGGTGGCCGGCCTCCAGCCGGCTTCTTATCGGTGTTTTTCTTAACTTGTGGCTCTATGATTGGTGTTGTATTTTGTAACTTACCTGGAGCCTCTACCTCTATCTCCTCATCTATCAACTCATCGTCCCTATCTTCCCTAATTTCTCTACTAACTACATCCGGACCAAAAACCCTACCACTACGAGTGGATGACTTTCAATTGAGCAGCTGGATTAGTTTGAGGGATACCCGAAAACTGACCTGGGGGCATTTCTTCTAAACGACGAGCAATATCATCAAAAGTCCTTTGAATATCGAGAATAGAAAATTGTTGATTCTTGAAGAGCAAATCGTGTTCGGCAAACTTTTTCTGTGTAACTTGATCTCTCTCCAAGATTAGCTTCATCATCTCTTCCAAACGTCCAATTCCACCGTTCGAATCCTCAATATTATTTTGAACATTAGTACCATCGGTGTTATTATTATTATAATACTGACCTTGTCCTTGATTATAAGAATTTTGAAATCCGGGTGGTGCACCAGACGGACACCAGTTAGCAGTATTCTTATTCGGGTTCTTGTAGGTGTTCCAACTCTGATTGTTGTTGTTATAATTGTTAGGAAACATGTTCTGACCAGCAACAAAATCGACCTGTTGATTCATCACTGGGCACTCCAACGTACCATGTCCACCCCTACAAAACTCACACCTGTTCACCTTGGCCTTCAGCTCCTTAGCCTCTCTAGTTAGTGATTCCAAAGCAGCAGCCACACTAGTATCCAGATTAACCTGGTGTACACCTCGAGCGGATGAGGATGTACTGCTGACGGGAGTGGAATTTCCGTGATGTGGCTCTTTGGCAAGGTCCGATTGAGCGAAGCTCTCAAACATCTCGTTACACTCGGTGACATTTTTCCTCGCCAGTAAACTTCCTCTCGCGGCCGTGTCGAACCGAACTTGGGTTTCGTAGTTCAGCCCATTGTAAAATTTCTCCACGAGAGCCCATGGTGTGAGACCATCCTGGGAGCAACGGGCTAGCATGTTCTGAAAACGCTCCCAAGCATGACAATATTTCTCCCCCGGGTCCATGTGAAACGAGTGAATCTGATCGCGAAGAATAGCCACTTTAGCCGGTGGGAAGTATCTCTTGATAAATGCTTAACGTAGTGCTTCCCAAGTGGTGAACGTGCCAGGTGGCTGCGTGTCAAGCCAAGTAGCTGCTTTACCTGCAAGTGAAAACGGAAACAAATGTAAGAAAATAGCATATTCGGTAGCACCTTGTAAATTAAAAGTTTTAAGAACGCGGTAAAGTCGGTTAATGTGAGCCGATGCATCCTCGTCATCACGCCCCGTGAACTGATTAGTTTGAACGATGTTGTTCATGACGTATGATGGAATCTGCCACGAGTTGGGATTGTTGATTGTGGGAACGATGATGCATGACTGGTTTCTGGTTAAGCCATCGAAGGCTTGATCAGCAATTGTTCTGTCGTCGGCCATTTGAACTTCTGGTTGACTTCTAGGACTTTCAGGTGGTGAACTGTGCGTAGATGATTTTTGTGACGAACTAGCCTCGGACTTCAATGGAGAAAATTCAAGATCAGCCAGTGGTGGTCCTTGCGAACGAAGATGTGGCATAAACCTTTAAAGACGCAACGGACTAAATGAGTAGACTAAAAATTAAAAACTAAAACTAAGTTAAACCAAAATTTAATTAGACTCCTTCGACTCAAACGAAAATAAAACAAATAGCATGTATATAGCAAATAAGTCCAATTAAACCTAAATAATGCAATTTCCAAGAGTCCACGGAAACGGCGCCAAAAAAACTTGATGTGCTTAAAACAGTCAATTAAATATTAACTAAACTAAACATGTAATAAAAACTAGACTTAAGACTCAACTACACAAAACACCGGCAAGTGAACCGGTCAATTGTACTAAAGCTAAGTAAGTCCGGAATAACGAACCCACGGGACTCTATAAATTACGTTAATTAACTAATTAGACTCGACTTACGACACGGCTATTTATTATTAATGTTTAAAGGAGGTTTTTAAACTAAGATTAAACTAAGAAAGTAAATAAACAAACAAACTAGAAAACAAGCAATTAATCACGAGATCGAAACCAATCAGAGAAGAAATCTACCTAGGTAAGAATCCCATGTATCAACAATCATCAAGCAATGGACAAATAACATGATATGGAAACTGATTTATGAACATATTCATCTAACAAACCCTATAGGGCCTTTGACTGATCAAACGAAATCCCAAAGAAGAATTATTAGATTATTAAGCAATCAATTATATTTATTTCCTTATAGTTATCAAATAGGGTTAATTGATAGTATTATAGGCAAGCAATCTCACGAAACACTAAACCCTAGATAACTTGATAAGCTAACATGACATCATGAACATGGATCAACACAATAAGCACGAATATTGTCAATAATCTATCCTAGCATGCGATTGACCAAGACACATGAACAACTCCTCACCTTACAGCTATTGGAATTTAGCAGAACATTTAAAACCCTAACCAAATATCAATAAGCTTCTATGAAATAATGGGCCCATTCAATCACAATAATCAAAACACCAAGTAATGATTAAACATAAACCCTAAATCTAAAGAACACAATCAAGAGATATAAGATCTATGTGAAGCAATAGTTAATAATCAATCAAGATAACAAATAATCATATGCATCATGAAAGCAAAATCAAGTCTTTTACTATTAAAATAACGAAACCATAATCAAAACAATTTTCCAAAGCAAGAATCAAATCAACACATGTTCATCAAACCTAGGTAGACATGAAGTCTAGCCTAGAATCATTATTAAAAACAATCCTAAGCAAGTATTAAAAACAAAGAGGAAAGACATGACAAATAATGAACCAAGAACGAAAGTTAGAGCGATAAAACCCTTTGCAATTGATCCTTGAACACCCGTATGAAAGAACTCTCGATCCTCCTTGATTCCTAGCTTCAAAGCACCTTCAAAACCTTGGTTCTATCTCCAAAATTGGCCGCCAAGAGTTTATCCAATCGGCTATGTTTATAATGGTATATATATAGAACGAGATGGGCTTGGACTTGCAAAAACGGTTGACCAGGGAGGCCTAGGCGCCCCCCCAGGCATACCTTTGCGCGGCGCGGCGCACTATTGGAGGGGCTACGAGAATTTTCTTGTTATTTCTTGTTAAATCTTTGTTAAATATTGATTAATCTTTTCTTGAACTCCATGTAACGTTGAAAATCTTCTAGAACTTTCTTCCCTTGCTTCTTCAAGCCACCATATACATGAAAACATAACAAAACATTAGTGAAGTAATCAAGTACCATTAACGAGCAAAACGAACTTACACTTCGCATGATAAGATAAAAGAATTATGTTTAACATGCAAGACACCAAAAGAGTTAAAACACGATAAATATATAAAACTTGACTCAAAACCTTAATTAATAAAAGATAAACCAAAACACGAACTTAATCAAACTCAAAACATAAAATACATAAAACTTTACAAGGGATTCGAGATGTATAAATAGACGTATATCAGATACACAGTCCACTGTCTAACCTGTTCACCTTACCACTTAACTACTTAACTACCCCTTACGTCTTAGCCACTTGTTTACGGAAGCACATAGAGGCTTACCCTCCTAGGCACTCACGTTATGCCACTTAATAACGAAGGCACGTATAGGCTTACCCTACCACACACTCACGTTATGCCACTTTAATAACGAAGGCACGTATAGGCTTACCCTACCACTTACTATCGTCATGCCACTAACACTCTTACTAGACCCTTGCCACTTCTATCACACTCTACCTCTACTTGTCTACAACACACTTTCTATCATTTCATCATTTACATAATAATCAAGTTACATCATAACATTTAAACACACTAATAACCACTTGTAGATCATTCCCATTGGCGGTACGCGCAATATTCGATGATCGTTCACGCACCGACAAACGTTACTCTCCCTGTCTACGCGTGCAATATCCGAAGATCGTTCACGCATCGATAGACATCCTTTCATAACATCTATATATATACCATACCAAACATAATAACATACATTTACCACTTAAGGTAAGTGTATTCACACTTCACATCGAGTATGCACACAGCCCCGAAAACATAACAAGGAAGTGGGGCTAGAAACTCACCTGAACTTGGTTACGTTCACTGTTCAAAGGTTATTCCTTTCTTGAGCTATGCATGGCTAACTGTATAATAATTACATGTATCAATTAACTATTACTACCCATATCGTGTTTCTAGTTTAATTATTGCCCTCAATGAACGGGGGTCCGGGGGCAGCGCCCCTGGCAGCGGGGTTCTAGGGGCGGCATCGCCTAGCAGGGTCCAAGGGGCAGAGCCCCTGGCTTGGGTCGAGCTGCCAGGTCAGCTTGGAAAAATTTTATTTCCATTAACTGTCTTATCACATTTTCCATTAGAATTTTTGAATCATTAATTAATTTGCTAACTTAAAAGTTCAAGGGCTTCTTTGTAATTAAATCATTCTTTTTCTAAGTCCAGGGACCATTCTGTTATTTTGTTAAACTCCTAGTTCATTACACTGCTCTTAACAAATTGGGTTATCATAACGAACTGGTCCTTGTGACGAATTGGACGTTATAACGAATTGGTCCATTGCCGATCAGTCCACATAACGAACCAGTCCATATAACGAATCAGTCCATATAACGAATCAGTCCATATAACGAATCAGTCCAGGTAACGAATTGGACTTTCTAATTCGTTATCTCTTTAACGAACGGTCATAGCGAATCGGGGTAATTTGTTATCCTTTTCCATAGCAAACTGGGATACTAACTAAGGCTAGTTCGTTAAGATTTCATTAACGAATCACCCCTAGTTCGTTAACTTTCCTTTAACGAATTAGGGTTAGGTCAGAGAATGTCAGAAACATTCTCTGACATTCCCTTACCTCGTAGATACTTTTCGGCGCCATCGCCGAAAAAACGCGGGTTCGCCGGAAAAACGAGTTTTGACTCGTTTTTCGCCCCGTTCCATCCAGATCTAAGCTAGCGTGATCCCTAAGCTCATCTTAGGTTCGGTTTATACCCAATTCCACCCATATCTCGTGACTTAAACGGTTTAACGCTGTCGGCTCTTCGTTTAGTGATCATATCTAACTGATTTAAGCTCATACAACATCATACTATCATTACCTTGGATAGGGATCGGTTTTCTATCTTGATTCGGCTAGAGAAAAGGAGAGAAACTAGAGAGAGAGCTTAAGTGTTTGTGTTTTGGTGGTGTATGGAATATTTGTGAAATGAATTAAATGGGTGATTTAAGGTTTATATAATTATGGATCATGGGCTTAAGCCCATGGTCTTTCCTTCATTCCTTCATAACCCAAGTCCATAACCCATATCCGTTTAGCCCAACACTAGCCCGACTCATAAAAACTCATATTTCATTTTATTAACCATAACTAGAAAAACGGGATTGTACAATATTTAAATATTTATATAAAAAATACATCTGGTTTATAAAATACTTAAATAAATATTAAGTGAAGTAATAGGGTGTATTATATATTTTCATTATGCATTTTAAGTAAACAAATCTTTTTAAATCATTATAAAAACCTTTAACAATCTTTTAACAACAATATTTATACATACATACATACATACATACATACATACATACATACATACATACATACATACATATATATATAGGGGAAGGTTAAATCTTAACACATTTTCCATTAGGATTTTAAATTATTATTTTGTTCTCTAACTCATTCTTCATAACGAATTAAGCCTAATTCGTTATCTGAACATAGCCGGATTCGTGGTCTAGTTCGTTATCAAAACTTAGCGAATTGGTGAGTAACGAATCACCTGATTCGTTATCTGATTCGTCATCTTACATGATCTGTTTCGTTAGATTAGTTCGTTAACTAATCCGTTATCTTAACATAACGATTTGGGTGAGTAACGAATCACTTAACGAACTGCTTAGCGAACTGCTTCTAGTTCGTTATCTCTTCTTAACGAATGGGCATAACGAATTGCTTGCTAATTTGTTATGTGTCCGCTAACGAACTAACGTTAGGGTTCTGACATTCTTTTCAACCTCGTACACGCTTTTCCGGCGCCGTCATCGCCAGAAAACCAGGATCTCGCCGGAAAAACGAGATCTTAGTTATTTTCCACCGTTCTTCACCGTTTTTCGTCCCGTTCGATCTAGATCTGTGCTAGGGCGACCCCTAAATCATCTTATGATCGGTTTATACCCGATTCCACCCGGATCTCGTGACTTTAACGGTTTAAGGGTGTCGGCTCGTCGTTTCGCGACTAAATTTAGCGAGTTTGGGTCCATACAATATCACACTATCAATACCTCGGGTCGATGCTCGGTTCCCTTGGTGATTTCGGCTAGAGAGAGAATGTAGGATGAGAGAGAGCTAAGTGTGTGTTTTGGGTGGTGTATGGAATATGTAAAATGAATGGATTAATGGGTGATTTTGGTATTTATATTATGGGTCATGGGCATTAATTGGTGATTTTGGTATTTATATTATGGGTCATGGGCTTGAGCCCATGGTCCATTTTCCTTCCTTTCTAATCCAAGTCCATTACCCATATTACTTAACCCAACACAAGCCCGACTCATAACAATTCATACTCTATTTTATTATTTCCCCACTAACCCGAATAAACTTTCCCACCAATATTAAATAATACAATTAATATTATTTTTAGAAATTTTGGGATGTTACATGTTAGAGTATATTGAAAGACTTGAATACAATATACATGTTAGAATACTTTGAATGACTCAAATACATGCTGTATTCGCATGCATTGTGTAATTTTATACGTACATGTCCTCGAGAGCAAGATGGTTCGAATACAATCGTAATCTAACGAGCCCAGTTCGAATACATAAGTGTTTGAGGGTAAAATTGTATTCTATGTAATTTCTATACAAAGCCTTACATATGAATACAATACCTTAATAAGCCATTAGAATAGACTAGAATTAACCATTTCTGGTGAAACTTAGGATAAGTTTTGTTACATGTAAATACTGTACAGTTAGGCGAGGTCAGTTAAAGAATGGATTAACCGTTAATGCAAACGTAACAGGATCCATGTGAGTTTCTAGCCCCACTTCCTTATCATGTTTTCGGGGCTGTGTGCATACTCGATGTGATTAGTTAATACACTTACCTTAAGTGGTAAGTGTATGTATTATATGATTTATGTATGAATGAATGCTTGACGATGCATGAACGATCTTCGGATATTGCGTGTATCGTCAGGTGATAGTTTAAAGATACGATTGTTATATATGATGTATAAATGATATATGTATGCATGAAAGAGATTATTATAAATGTCTAGAAAGGTATGGAGGGTGTGGTTAGAGTGGGAACAAACACTAATAATATCTTCGAATGAATGGAACAAACCCTAATAATATCTGCGAATGAAGGGAACAAACCCAAATAATATATGCGAATGTAGGGAACAGACCCTAATAATATCTGCAAACGTAGGGAACACAACCTAATAATATCTGCGAAGGTTATAGGACGAGGTGTATGTATATATGAATGTATCAAAAGAAAGAATGAAAGTACGATTGTATAAACGTATGAAGAAAGGTAAAAAGCTATGTATGTATATGTACCTTCGGGTACGTATATAAGTAAGTGTATCGATGTATTGCATGTTACTGATATTAACTAGAACTCACTCAGCATAGCTGACTTTTAGTATGCACGCAGGCGAGTAGAATGAGGCAGCTAGCCTGAGCCGGTCACATGTTAGAAGAATAAGAGGCTGGCAGCTGAAGACTCAAGATGTTTTATGATTAATTTTTTATAATATAAAGACAAGGATGTTTGATTAAGTCTAGTTTATGAATTGTTATGAACGTTTAATGAAAGTTTTATATTCGGCGTAAATTTTTAATTAACCCTGATATTTAGAAAAGTGTTTATGAGTAAATCCAACGTCCAATGTAGGGCACCGGTAACGAGGTCTTACAAGTTGGTTTCAGAGCAAAGTTCGAGAGAATTAAGCATCCTACATGCTTAGACTCGAACAGAGGATGTGATTTAAGTAAGAAAAGGAAGAAGATGTAAGTTCAAGATAGACATGTGTCACTCAAGCAAGCAAAGTAAAGGTAAAGTGTATGGTTAAATAATGTGTAATGATGTTAGCTTAATGGCTAAAGAAAGGATAACTGTATGTTAGGGATATGATTAATTGATTGTCTGATTGATTAACTTTTTAAAAGTAGAATTTTGCACAAATAGACTCATAAGTGGATGTGTATAGGACACAAAAAGTAACGTGATCAGCTAATCACAGCTGGCCACTATTATTATCTGTTAGCCTTACTATCCTTGTACTAAATAGTTCATTGAGTGATGATGTTTGTGTTTCCTTATTGAATACAAATGGCTGGAGCTAGGAAAGTTGCTGGACAAGGAGGTCGTACGGGACGTCGTGGTAGGCCACGTAGGGTCCGAAAACCTTCTGAAGAACCAATTGTTAACTTTCTGGATGGGCCAAGTGAGACTCTACGTAGGCCAAGCTAGAATGAAGGGTATCAACTTGACCTTGCTGTTCAAGCTGCCATTGCTCAAGACGTTGCAGCAGTAGTGAAGGACCTGCATCCTGAAAAGTCTATTAGAAGCCATGCACGAACCGCGGAGAGGTCAGGTGAGAATTGTAAGAAAGATGATGAGAGAGAGAAAGGCGTCTCAAGTGAATTTTGATCCGTGAAAGTTGATGACAGAAGGAGAGGCCGAGGCGGGTGTAACTACAAGTCATTCAAAGGTTGTGACCCGCCGAAGCTGACTGGTTTAGGGGACGCAATCGCTACTCTCCAATGGATAACCGCAATGGATAAGGTTATCCGCATTAGCGAGTGCCGTCCCGACCACGCTGTGGGTTATGCTACCTAATCCTTCGGTGATGAAGCAATGTACTTGTGGGAGTCGGTTGAGCAGAGAAAGAGTCGGGAAGAGATTAAGGCCTTGAAATGGGATGACCTGAAGGAGATGGCCATGAAATGATTTTGTGCTGATGCTGAGGTAGAAAGGGCATAAATGAAGTTTCTGAACTTAAAAGAGGGAAAAATGACACACCGCGAGTACACTACCGAATTCAATCGCATGTCTAGGTTGGTACCTGACATGGTGAACACGGAAGCTAAGAGGATAAAGTGTTACGTAAGAGGACTGTTGCAAAACGTTCGCAAGTTAGTCAAGGAGAATAAACCTGCTACGTTCAACTCTGCAGTTGATCTCACTTAGATGGTTTATGATGACTTAGCTGTGTAAGATATTGTGGTGGTGGAGGAAAAGAAGGATAAGAAATGAGTCAATCATGCTAAACATCCTGGTACTCAGTTGTGGAACTCCAGGGATAAGAAGTAGAAGGTATGGGAGAATAAGTCGTGTAAAATTTGCGGTAAGATGCACGTTGGTGAGTGTAGGTGGGGTATTGTTTCTGATACATATTATTAGTTCAGGAAAATCCATGCTGGGGAGTGCAGAGTTGGATAAAATGTTTTCTATCAGTGTGGAAAGGTAGGGCATTATGCTCATGAGTGTAATACCAAGCCCGCATGTTACAAGTGCGGTAAGACGTGTCATTTGGCTAGGAAATGCCCCGAAGGAGGAGCTGGAAGAAGTGGGAAGAAAGATGCTGAACAAGCCAGGCCAAAGACCAGAGCTTACATGCTGACTCAGGAGCAAGGCAAGCAAATTCCAGATGTTGTCACATGTACATTTCTAGTAAACAGTGTTTCCGCTTCCGTATTGTTTGATTCAGGTGCGAATAAGAGTTTTATAGCTACAAAATTTAGTAAATTAGCTAAAATGAAATGCTGCCAAGTGCCTATGACTTTAATAGTAGAAACCTCTAGTGATACCTCGTTAAAATAATGAGATTGGTTAAGGATTGTAAGATAGAGTTAGAGTGACGTGAGTTCCCTGTTACCCTGTATGTGATGACCTTAGGAGGGTTCGATGTAGTTTTGGGAATGAATTGGTTATCTGAGTTTGAATCTTAGATAGTGTGTAAGAGTAGGACAATAAGGTTAAAGTCGTTGGATGGTAGTGCGGTGACGGTTTATGGTGATAAAGAAAGTTCAAGGCTTAATGTCATTTCGATGAAAAAAGCCGAAGGTTTGTTACGACGAGAGTGCGGTGCCTACCTGGCGTATGTTGTCAAAGCTACGGCCGAGACGTAAGAAATTAAAGATTTTCATATCGTGTGCGACTACCCATAAGTATTCCCTGAGGATCTTCCGGGGTTGCCACCGGAGCGAGAGATAGAATTCCAGATAGATTTAATACCAGGAGCCCAACCGGTCACGAAAGCAAGGTATAGCCCGGCGCCATCCGAGATGAAAGAATTGATGTCCCAACTACAAGAACTCATCGACAAAGGTTTTATCAGACCAAGTGTGTCCCTGTGGGGTGCACCGGTGTTATTTGTTAAGAAGAAGGATGGAATTATGAGAATGTGCATAAACTATCGTAAGTTGAACAAACTTACGGTAAAGAACAGATATATCTGTTGCCACGGATTGATGATTTGCTTGACCAACTACAAGGTTCGAATTGGTTCTCTTGAATAGATCTCAGATCAGGCTATCATTTCGGACGTGGTATGGACACTACGAGTTCCTCGTGATGTCACTTGGTCTAACGAATGCACCCACCACATTTATGGACATGATGAATAGGGTTTGTCGGCCGATGCTGGATAAGTCTGTTATCGTTTTCATTGATGATATACTGATTTATTCAAAGAGCGAGTCTGATCATGCTAAGCACTTGAGAGAAGTATTGGAGGTCTTGAAAGAGGAAAATCTATACGCTAAGTTTTCGAAATGCGCGTTCTGGTTGCGAGAAGTGCAGTTTCTAGGTCACGTGATCAATCCCGAAGGGATTAACATGGACCCTTCTAAGATTGAGGCGATAAAAAATTGGAAGACTCCGCAGAACCCGACTGATATACAAAGCTTCTTAGGGCTGGCTGACTATTATAGGAGATTCATCGAAGGCTTCTTCAAGATAGCTACACCGTTGACTGGTATGACCCGAAAGTCTGTAGTATTCAGTTGGGGTAAGTTCCAAGAAGAAGCTTTTGAGGAATTAAAGAAAAGACTCACGCAAGCTCCAATCCTATGTTTACCCTATGGTGACGAGGATTTGGTTGTTTGTACTGATGCTTCGTATCGTGGGTTAGGTTGCGTGTTAATGCAACAAGGGAAGGTGATAGATATACGTCCAGGCAGTTGAAGGTTCATGAAAGTACTTATCCGACGCATGATTTAGAGCTAGCAGCAGTAGTACATGCTCTCAAGGACATTATCTGTACAGTACTAAGTGTACTATTTACACAGATCATAAGAGTTTAAAATATTTCTTTGAGCAGAAGGAATTGAACATGAGGCAGAGGAGATGGTTAGAGTTGATTTAAGGACTAATATTGTGAATTCAAATACCATCCTGGTAAAGCTAATGTGGTCGCCAACGCGCTTAGCCGTAAGAATGAGGAAGTCATTGCAACAGTGAAGTCATATAAGTTGGTTGTTAGCTCGGATCTCTTTGAAGAAATCATCAAGGTACAGTCTGAGGTGCTCGTAGCTGATAGACAAATTAAGAAGGAAAGAATTGTTGTGCAACAAGACGAACTGATGGAAAACACTAATGGTGTTAAGATTAGGTTTGACCGTATGTGGATTCCACGCCATGGGGATCTTAGAGGTCGAATCTTAGATGAAACTCACAAGTTGAGATACTCGATTCATCCAGGATCCACCAAGATGTATCAAGATTTGAAAAGAGACTACTGGTGGCCGGGAATGAAGAATGATGTGGTAGATTACGTCAGTAAGTGCTTAACTTGTTTACAAGTCAAGGCAGAGCATCAAAAGCCTTATGGGAAAATGCAGCCTTTGGAGATACATGAATGGAAATGAGAACACATCACCATGGATTTCATAACCAAGCTACCTCGTACAACTAAACATCATGATACCATTTGGGTGATTGTGGACCGTTTAACGAAAAGTGCTCACTTTCTGCCTGTATGAAAGGCTATCTCGTCGGAAACGTTAGCAAGCTTGTTCATAAAAGAGGTTATGAATAAACATGGAGTGCCATGGTCAATCGTGTCTGATAGTGATACTCGTTTCACTTCTAGATTTGGGAAGAAGTTCCATGAAGCTATGGGAACAAGGCTGAACATCAGTACGACGTATCATCCTCAAACAGATGGGCCGTCTGAAAGGACTATCCAAACCCTTGAGTATATGCTACGTGCTTGCGTTCTAGACTTTGAAGGAAGTTAGGATGATCACCTCATCTGGCAGAGTTCTCTTATAACAACAGCTATCATTCAAGTATTGGTATGCCACCGTTTGAAATGTTGTATGGAAGACGTTGTAGAACTCTTGTATGTTGGGGAGAGATTGGTCAGAAAGAGCTCGGAAGTTTGGAAGTTGTGCAAGAAACCTCTTCAAGGTTTGACCAATTCAAGGAAAGGATGAAGGCTGCACAAGACTGTCAGAAGTCATATGCTGATAAGCGGCGACGACCTATTGAGTTTAACGTTGGTGACAACGTGATACTCACGGTCTCTCCTTGGAAATGAATTATTCGTTTTAGGAAAAGGGAAAAGTTGAGTCCAAGGTATATTGGACCGTTTAAGATTATGGATCGTGTGGGCGAAGTGGATTATAAGCTAGATTTACCCGAGGAGTTAGAAGGAATTCATTCAATCTTCGATGTTTCTCATCAGAGGAAATGTCTAGCTGATGACAAGTTTCATGTGCCATTGTTAGATATTGAGGTTGATGAACGGCTAAACTACATTGAGAAATCAGTAGAAATAGTTGACCGCAAGGAAAAACAACTCTGTCATAAGGTTATACCCCTAGTGAAAGGGATATGGAAGCATCGCGAAGGATCAGATGCTACATGGGAAGTCAGGGAAGAGATGCGCAAGTTTTACCCAGATTTGTT
Source organism: Bidens hawaiensis (assembly GCF_021521415.1). Classification (NCBI taxonomy): domain Eukaryota; kingdom Viridiplantae; phylum Streptophyta; class Magnoliopsida; order Asterales; family Asteraceae; genus Bidens; species Bidens hawaiensis. The sequence continues at coordinate 204,502 of NW_027496312.1, forward strand.
TTAGTAATAGTTAGGTTTCGAGGCGAACCTCTTTAAGGAGGGAAGACTTGTAACGTCCTAAATTTTATAATAATAAATAAAGGGAAATGATGTTCGTTTATTTAAATGTGTGTGAATATTTAATTAGGATTATATATAACAAAAGAGCATGGACTTGGATTATTAAAATATGGAATAAGTGATGGGATGGGCATTAGATCAATGGGCTTAAGAGAGTATAAATACTCCCTTAAACCTCCCTAAAACCCTAAAACCCTCATTCTCATCTTCTTAGCCTCCTTACACACTCTAAAAGACACACACACCCCTCCCTATTCATGGCCGCGACCGAGAAGAGAGATCCAAGGCCAAACCAAACCAAGATCTTGATAAAACTTGACTATACAAGCAAGATACGAGCTCATAATCTCATACAGAAGCTAACCATAGCTTAGAAACGTCAAAAGGTATGTTCTTTACACATAAAGGTTATGTTTTTATGAACGATTTGCCCTAAAACTTTACCCTAGAGTAGGTCGGGTTTAGATAAACCATAAAGTTACTAACTTGATGATAAAATAGACTAGATAAATACGATGGTATATACGGATCGTATGAGGAACCCTAGATCTAGCCTAAGAACGTTTTAACTCATAAAGGTTCAAGCTTTATGAGCGAACGGGATAGGTCTTAGCCGAAAATGGAAATGGGAACGTTAATGGGACGATACAATACCACAATGAGGGTGTAGATGTTAAAACATGTAAGGATAATGGGAATAAAGGACCAAACTGTACCAGCTCACTCGAATACATATATCTATTCACACACATCCATAAATTCGAATACAATGTATGTATTCGCATACATCAATAAATTCAAATACAATGCATGTATTCGCATACATCCATAAATTCGAATACAATGATGAACTCTCATACATACATATGTTCGAATACAATGATGAACTCGCATACATACATATATTCGATTACATTATGGACTTGCATACATTGTGCATATTAGATTATATTATGGACTCGAATGCACTGTATAACTCGAATACAATATGCATGTTCATATACATTGTATAACTCGAATACCATAAACATGTTAGAATACATTATATTACTCGAATACAATATACATGTTGGTATAGATTGAAAGACTTGAAAACAATATATGTATTCGGATACATTGTATAACTCGAATACAATATACATGTATTCGAATACATTTTATAACTCGATACAATATGCATGTTTGAATAAATCGAAAGACTCGAATACAATAAACATGCTAGAGTATATTGAAAGACTCGAATACAATATACATGTCAGAATACATGGAATGACTCGAATACATATTGTATTCGCATGCATTGTGTAACTGTATACATTCATGTCCTCAAGGGCAAGATGGTTCGAATACAATCGTAATCTAACGAGCCCAGTTCGAATACATTAGTGTTTGAGGGTAAAATTTTATTCTATTTCATTTCTATACAAAGCCATACATATGAATACAACACCTTAATAAGCCATTAGAATAGACCATACTTAACCATTTCTGGTGAAACTTAGGGCAAGTTTTGATACATGTAATTACTGTACAGTTAGCCGAGCTTAGTTAAAGAATGGATTAACCATTAACTGCGAATGTAACAGGATCCAGGTGAGTTTCTAGCCCCATTTCCTTGTCATGTTTTCGGGGCTGTGTGCATACTCGATGTGATTAGTTAATACACTTACCTTAAATGGTAAGTGTGTGTCTTATATGATTTATGTATGAATGAATGTGTGACGATGCATGAACGATCTTCAGATATTGAGTGTACCGTCAGGTGATAGTTTAAAGATACGATTGTTATATATGATGTACAAATGATATATGTATGCATGAAAGTGATTATTATGAATGTCTAGAAAGGTATGGTGGGTATGGTTAGAGAGGGAACAAACCCTAATAATATTTGTGAATGAAGGGAACAGACCCTAATAATATATGCGAATGAAGGGAACAAACCCTAATAATATCTGCGAATGTAGGGAAGGAACCCAAATAATATCTGCGAACATAGGGAACAGACCCAAATAATATATGCAAATGTAGGGAACAGACCCTAATAATATCTGCGAAGGTTATAGAACGAGGTGTATCAAAAGAAAGAATGAAAGTACGATTGTATGAACGTATGAAGAAAGGTAAAAAGCTATGTATGTATAGGTACCTTTGGGTGCGTATATAAGTAAGTGCATGGATGTATTGTATGTTGCTGGTATTAACAAGAACTCACTCAGTGTAGCTGACTTTTAGTATGCACGCAGGAGAGTAGAATGAGGCAGCTAGTGTAACGATTCCGACGAAACCAGGTATACCCTGACCGGTAGACGTTAGTTACGTCATATGTAATGTCGGGAATATGAGTTACCATGGTAATTATACGAGAATACATGGTTCATAGTATTGATTGTACGTGAATATATAACTCACCGTATTGAATATGCGATCAAACGATCGATAGTTATTGAAACCTGAATGAATCGAGGGTTCAATTATAGACGAGATATATGTTATTTAGTGATATTACGAAGTATTAAAGCTTCGGAATAAGTGGATTAAAGAACAGAAAAAGGATTTCGATTTAATAGTACGTCGGTACGTTAAACGAAACCTTTAATACCAAACCGAGCAAGAGACGATCGATCAAGCCGAAAAAGATGCACAATTATTAATACTATGATGTTTTAAGTTAATAAATGTCATGGTTTAAGTTTTTAAATCGGTTTTATATAAATTTTATTTTTAAGCCGAAAAACGACCGTGTTGGCCTCGTTTTGAGCGGAATTAAACGTTTAACCGAAAAACGAACTGAACCAGATTATCCACAACATTATCCGAATTACACAATCCAAATGAGTGGCCAAGAATGGACTTGTGGGTCCCACCCCACCCCTTAACCTAGTCCGATCGGACTCCAACACCACCAAAACATTCATTTTTCTTTTTTACACAATCCCAACTCAACATCCTTCATTTCTCTCTAGTTCATAATCCAAAAACCGACAATTCTAGCAAGAATAACGAGGTAATGATCGTGTTATGTACGTGTTTATCTTTGTTTCTTGAGTTTTCTTTCAAGAAAATGAGGTTTCCAAGTGAAAAAGGGTGAAAACCCGATATGGAACCGATTCTTGCATGATCAAGTGATGTATACAAGTTATACAAGGGATCTTGGTCCAAGAAAGGAGTTAAAAGAGTCAAAAACGAATTATTACGGTTAAATCTTTGTTTTAGTATCATAACCGTAACCATGAAAGAAATGGCTTGATCTTGAGTGTAACTTGCTTGGTATTGTGGTATGTTGTATTGTAGGCTCTGTATTAAGTGGTAGATAAGGCGGAAAGACGAGTTTGTAGCTTGTGGTGGCGGAAAACGAAAGGTATATTCGGTTATGTTCGGTTTTGGGAAATTTGGACAGATTGTTGATGCTTTAGAGTTAGGTCATGAAATTTTACAGAGGTGTTAAACACATGAAAAGATGAGTTCTGTGAATTGTTGGTAATTTTTGGATAAAGGATGAATATTTGGTGAATTTAATGCTTGGTTTTGGCCAAAAATAGTGAAAAATAGTTAAATATCTTGAAAAATTCTGGAAAATTTCAGATAAGCTTTTCATATCATGTATAAGTCACACACAAAATTTGAGGTCCATTGGAGAAGTCTAAGTAGGCTTTTCGGTTAAACGAGTTCTAGGGATTTCTAGCTCGGTTTTGGTAAAAAGGGGATGTAAAAGAAGATTTTGATTCTGGAAATATTACAGGGGACTATGTGGATGGCAGGGGACATCCAGGAAAAAATTGGGATTTTTCTAAGATCGTTTGGTATTTACGACATATTTAGTGTTTAAATGGTGTTTAAAAATAAATAAATAAATTTTAAATATAAGAAATAACTCTGGAAATATTTTTATAAAATTACCCACTGTTAAAAAGTGATTTGGGCAAAATTTCAAGATCCGAGAGTAAACGGATAATTAATCGTGCTAATTATCAAACTTTTAAAGTTAAAACGCGTAAACCGGTAAAGTTCGCATAAGCGAACTGACTGGTGTATAAAAACCTTAAAAATGGACTATTTTCATATAATTGAGTTAAACAAGTAAAAATGAATCATCCGAAAATAATTCGGATGATTTGGGTATTTTTAACCGATTTAACAGTTTCTGGTACGCCAAAGACGGAAACGGGTCCCGAGGTCAATCGGGGCGTCTAAACCGAGTACTAATTTCACCACTTTAACTAAATTATCAGTCAACAACGATTTTCGGGTCGTGTGTGACCAAACTCATTTTGAAACATAAAACGGATATTCGTGCTAGGCACGCAAAACGAGAAAACGACTAATAGAAATTGTGACCATGGAACTCTAAACGACATCACAATCTGAGTCCGGAGAAGTATTTCTGGGTTAACATTGCCCCGGAACAGGTACAGTACTGGGTTAACAGTGTCCCCAGATGTACCGATTGATAAGGTTAAAGATTATATAAACAATAATTGCATAATAACGATCGTAGGGATCATATTACAGATTGGACGTGTTAACTGATATTGAATGTTGTTACCTGCTTGCATGTGCTAAGGTGAGTTTTCACGAGCCCCTTTTACTGAACTGTTTTAATATTTTCCCTGGGCGGAAAGCATGTTTTTATCAAAGTGTTTAAGTACATGCTGATCGCATGGAAATGAACGTATTTATATAATGTTTATTGTACGGGAATCGTACGGTAATGAATTAAGATGGTAATTGTCTGAGTTGCTAACAGTGTAAGGCTCGAAACAGTGTTCTGGGGTAACAGAGTTCCCAGAGGTTATTAAATGTGTTTCTGGGGTAACAGAGTTCCCAGAGGTTATTAAATGTGTTTCTGGGGTAACAGAGTTCCCAGAGGTTATTAAATGTGTTTCTGGGGTAACAGAGTTCCCAGAGGTTATTAAATGTGTTTCTAGGGTAAAAGAGTTTCCAGAGGTTATTGGAAGTATTCTGGGGTAACAGAGTTCCCGGAGGTTAATCGATATGTTTTGGGGTTAACAGAGTTTTCACTTGTAGGCTCAGCATAATTACATCGATAATAATATTATTTTATGATAATGATTTATCATGGTTTACTCGAATTGTGAAACTCACCAACTATTCGTAGTTGACCCGTTTTCTCACATGCTTTTCAGGTACAACTAAGATAAAGTGATTGATTACGTGCTAAGTGCTTGATGTGTGTAAGGTTTGCGTGCTGGACGTTAGGATACATTATAGCAGATAGAATTATGAACCGTATTGTATGATGTGTGTATCACTTAGACGGTAATGAAAGATGAGATAATGTAATTTTGAAGTATATTAATGCATTCGGTTTTCTTTATAAACAATGTGGTTGATATCAGAGGTGTCTGTCGCATCCCGTTTATGTTTCCGCTGCGGTTACGGGGTGTTACAGAACTTGGTATCAGAGCCATTGGTTATAAAAGAATTAGGATGTCTTTAAAAGATACCTAAAATATAACCAGTAGCTCAAGTATTATAGGATCTGAATATTAACTAATAATTTATAGTGACGATGTCTGGATGAACTTGGATGGACAAGTGAGTTATTATGGTCCGGAACATAATAACAGACTTGTCTGCACGAGGGAATTCAGGGGAAGTCACGGGGTACATTAATAGGTAAAAATGGCAACATATGTGTAAAGTATATAGTATTATTTATACGTGCTAATGTGTATATATATATATGTACATATCTTGTGGGTACATGTATTGAGAAATGGGACCCGGATAAGGAACCGGGGAAGGAAATAATAAAAAGTACCGAGGATGCTGAAATTTCTAGAGCATCGGTTGATGATAAGTCTGACTTATCGGGCCATAGTTATGGTAGTACCAAATTAGATCTCCCGTTTGACATTAACCAGAAATATCTAGTAACCGTCACTCCCAACCAAAATTGATGAATCCCTTACCCTACCAACACCGGCACCGTATATTCTAATAACCCCAGATGTTCACCCGAACCGTCGACCCTCACGTACGGACGGATCCGTACCTGAACCCATTCTTATTCCATTAAGGTAAAATAAATAAATAAAATAATGATAATAATAAATTTGATAATAAATGAGCAGATAAAAAAAATATATAATAATATATTGAAATATATATATATGTATTGCTCACTCACAAACATATGAGACAGACCAACTTCAGATCGAGAATTACTGATTTTAACCAACCTAGAACGCCTGAGGACATTGACTGAGCAAGTGTAGAGTTTCCCATAATAGTAATTAATAATATTTGAATGCAACCCATGTTGCGCAATTACCTTGAACCTTGCAACTCCCTATGTTATCTTTACATTCGTTAGATGTCTACACCCATGTATGCTCGACTAGAATGATTACCTATACACAAAGAAGTGTTGGAATCATTATAGCATAGTTGGTTGTTCGTTCGTAGGAGGTATACTGTGTATGCCGGATATACGAATAAACACGGATATTATAACCCCGTGGTATGTAATCGTTTGGTGCTCACGGTGAGCATGTATCGGTTATGCTGACATGCAGAAGGATATTGAAATCAAGTATATTAAACGTTGATCTTTGTTGAGAAAAATCTATATGTCGGCTGGTGACAAGAGTATGAAAAATGTTTAAACATTAACCGACGTCAGGTTAAGTCCGTATGTTATTATATTTATGGGACATATATATGCTAGATGCCGGTATGTGTAATATATATGATAATATTTGGTGTGTATGTGTACCTGTTGTTATGATGGAGCTGGCAATGAGCTATACGGTGAGATTAGTATTGATTACTGCGTACGGGATGAGTACGGCAGAATGACATAAAAAGTGTAACTCCAATGATGGAGATTGATATGATTCAGTTGATTGCTCAAAGATAGCAGATGATGATACCGAATGTTGTATCACAGATCACTGCTAGTGTTGATGCAAATGTGATCACAGACTTATAGATCGAGCAATCACATGATTATGAATATTTTAATTCTTAGTGTTATTTCTAAGAGTGATAATGTCCCACCGAATGCTATTATGACTTCAAGTATTAGTTATATACTAAACATGAATAGTAGTCGTAATGAATTAGATCTGGTGTGAAGAATATGTTTATCGGTTGTGTTAAAGGGATTATTAATGGTTTACTGTTGGTAAAGGGAGGAATAGATTAGCGAGTGGATAGAAAAGATCGAAATGGTCAAGGAGATTGGTAAGAGTCTAGAACATTGTGTAGTGAAATATGCTACAGATATGTTGGGAGATTATGTTGTATCGTGATGGATCACGATGGTACAAAATTATAGTTAGAAAATTTTTGTTCAGATAATATGGTCAGGATTTAAAATTCTTGTGCTAGAGCACTTTTATTCGAGTAATTGAGTTCAGAGATTTAAAACTGAGCTATGAAAGATAGAAATGTTGTTTGCTGATCACTTAGAACGCGCTAATCGTTTAAAGGAATTGTCATGTCTGGTAACATGGCTAATTACTCCTGAAACTAAGCGAAGTAAGCGCAATATTGGGGGACTAACTCCATCGATAAGGAGTATAGTCAATCCTGTAAAATATACAACCTTTGGAAGGGTTGTGTCACAAGCCAGCATTGATATATTTGACTCTATGAGAAGTGGACTGGAAGGACGTTAGGTGAGACGTTGAGTGTTACAGAAGAGAAGTGATAAAGGCATAGTGCAAGATAGGCCTTTGAATAAGTAGGTATGTCCTACAACCCAGAATTATACTAAGACTAGTTCTGGTGTGAAAACATGAACCGCATGAAAGGTCCTTCCCTAAATGTGGAAAATATGGTTATCGGCAGGAAGAAGAATGTCGAGTAATAGTAGGCCACAGGTGTGGTAAAGATGGACGTAATGCCCCAATTGTAGAACCAATTGAAGCCATGTGAACCGGCGACCCCAACCCATTCGTGTACAACCACTCCGAACCCAACAGCTTCAATAACAATCCATCCAAAGAAATCAAAGGATGCCAAACAGTGGTACTTGCTATGAATGTGGCAATACAGAACGTTTCAAGAGAAATTGCCCAAGGTTGAACCAAGGTGTCGTTGGAAGACGAACCTCATGACAAGCATCAACCTCTGATCAAGCAAGGAGCTGTACTTATGGGAGTAATTCGAATGAAGCACGTCATGATCCAAAGGTGGTATTAAGTATGTTGTAATTTCAAATCAATAGGCACCAGTGATATTTTTACGGTCGTCGATAGTAGTTAATTCCTATTAATCTCCTACCCTTTGGAAAGATACCGATTAGTGAAACTATAGAACCCTATATTGTAGAATCGCTAACGGTAAATCCCTAATGGTTAACTAAATTGTACGGAATTGTCCTATTATTCTGAACGATTAACCTTTCCTTATTGACCTACGACCAGTAAAGCAAAGAAGTTTTGACGTAATAGTTAGCATGGATTGGCTAACTCAACATGAAGCAGAAATCAAATATGAAAAGAAGATGATTAGAAGCTCTCTTTCGGACGATGAAGCGATTAAATACAGAGAAAAGTGTACGGTATTATGTTGCCACTCAAATCTCATCTTGAGATGTTATAATATTTACGACAAGAAGACGTGGTGTATTTAACAAACGTGATTGCCAAAGTATTTAAAAGAAAACATATAGAAAATATCCCGGTGGTACGCAAATTTCCACAAGTTTTCCCAGAAGAACTCCCTGGATTACCGCCAACCCGACAGGTCGAATTCAGAATCGATTTAATGTCTCAAGATGGCCGTGTTGCTAAAGCACCCTACCGACTTGCACTGTCCGAGATGCAAGAATTATCCAATCAGTTACAAGAAATGTTGGATAAGATTTTATACGACTTAGTTAGTCACCAAGGGGTGCACCAGTTTTAATTGGGAAATGAAGGACGGAAGTGTTAGGATATGTGTTGATTAGGGAGAATTGAATAAAGTGACGATCAAGAATAGGTACTCACTTCTTCGAAGTAAATGATCTGTTTAACCAACTGCAAAGGGCGATTTATCTTTAGAAAATTGATCTTATATATAGTTATCACCAAATGAAAAATCCAAGAGGAGGACGTTGTAGCAACAGCGTTGCGGACTCGCTACGGCCGTTATGAATTCTTATTCATGCCGTTCGGGTTAATAAATGCGCAGGCAGTATTCATGGAACTCATGAATCGAGTCTGTAAACCTTACTTCGACAAATTTGTCGTAGCATTCATTGATGATATTTTGATATATTCGCAACGTAAAGAAGAGCACGAACGACGATTAAGGAAAATTGTGGAAGTGTTAAAACAAGAAGAGCTATACGTGAAGTTTTCAAAATGTGATTTTGAATAAAGGAGGCAGAATCCCTTGGTCATGTTGTAAAGCAACAAAGATTTCACAAAGATCCAAAAAAAAAGATGAAAACCATTAAAATTGTGCCAAGCGCCGATTTTAAGTCTCCCCGATGGAGACGATGGTTTTGTCGCGTATTGTGACGCATCGCGTAAAGGGTTAGGATGCGTATTGACGCAGTATATTAAGGTTATAGCCTATGCTTCCCGACAGTTAAAAGTATACGAGTAAAATTACACTACTCACGACTTAGAACTGGGAGCGGTTATCTACGCACTTAGAATGTGGAGACATTATCTCTACGATACGAAATGCACCATCTTCTCCGATCATAAAAGTTTGCAGCACATATTTGAGCAGAAGGAAGTGAATATGAGGCAACGAAGATGGGTCGAGTTGTTAAGCGATTATGACTGTGACATCCGTTATCACCTTGGCAAGGCTAACGTCGTAGCCGATGCCTTGAGTAAGAAAGATCGGGTTAAGCCATTGCGAGTGCGAGTGCTGGGGATGATAGTCCAGTCGAACCTTCGAACCTGATTCGAGTCGCTCAACGTGAGGCGTTGAAAGAGGAACAATTGGAAAAGAAGGAATCTTACGGCAATGAGAGAATTTCGAACAGCGCGTGGACGAAATTCTCTACTTCAAAAATCGGGTTTGGATCCCGACCCTCCATGACCTTCGTGAATTAATCATTGACGAAGTGCATAGATCGAAATAATCCATACATCCGGATCGGATTTGACTATTGATGATACGGATATCTGAAAGGATTTTTATTAATGGTCGAGTTTGGAGAAAGATATGGTTACGTGTGTTGGTTAATATTGAGTTATGCAAGAGATAAGGCTGCACACCGAAAACCCTAGGGAACACCACGACGACAGAAAATTCGCCAATGCTAGTGGGAATATATTACAATGAATTCTTGCCCAAATTCCTGATGGTGAAATGGTATCTCGTCGTGGAGTGCCATTTTCAATTATCTCAGATCAAAATAGTCATCCTACTTCCATTATTGGAAGGCGGGGAAGGAAGCATCGAGAGCTTGAAGCTTTTTATGGGTGAAGTAATTATCACCAATTTGTTAAATTGAAAATGGGCGTCAATCAAGCCATAAGATTTGAATTGATACGAGAAACAACCAATCGGATTTATAATATTTAAGACAAGTTGAAATCAGCGCGTGATTGGCAAAGGGTTTATGCCAATGTTCAAAGGAAACCATTGCCCCAGAATAGAGGTGACAAGGCATTTTAAGGCATCACCTTAGAGAAAGGTGATATGAGGTTTGGCAAAACCGAAAATAGCTTCTTAATAAATTGGACCCCATGAGAACTATCTCCATGGTTGGTCATTTAGTTTATTGATTAAAGTACTCTAGGGGCTAAGTACTATACAGGATATTTTGCCATGTATACGGATTGAAAAGTGCCTAAGCGATGAGGCAACGAAAGTACTAGTAATAGAGGTACTCATAGAAGACATGCTTAATATCATAACTAATTCCGTAGAGATAGTAGACGGGAAAACTAAACAGTTTGGACATACCAAGCTTTATTAATTAAGATTAAGTGGAATTCACAGCGAGGACCAGATTATACATGGTAACGCGAGGTTGAATTCTGAAGGAAAAACCCCCCACCTTTCTCTCGAAGGGAGATAGAGGGCGTGTAAAATTTCGAGGACGAAATTTCTTAACGGGGGGAGAATGTAACGATTCCGACGAAACCAGGTATACCCTGACCGGTAGACGTTAGTTACGTCATATGTAATGTCGGGAACATGAGTTACCATGGTAATTATACGAGAATACATGGTTCATAGTATTGATTGTACGTGAATATATAACTCACCGTATTGAATATGCGATCAAACGATCGATAGTTATTGAAACCTGAATGAATCGAGGGTTCAATTATAGACGAGATATATGTTATTTAGTGATGTTACGAAGTATTAAAGCTTCGGAATAAGTGGAATAAAGCACAGAAAAAGGATTTCGATTTAATAGTACGTCGGTACGTTAAACGAAACCTTTAATACCAAACCGAGCAAGAGACGATCGATCAAGCCGAAAAAGATGCACAATTATTAATACTATGATGTTTTAAGTTAATAAATGTCATGGTTTAAGTTTTTAAATCGGTTTTATATAAATTTTATTTTTAACCGAAACACGGCCGTGTTGGCCTCGTTTTGAGCGGAATTAAACGTTTAACCGAAAAACGAACTGAACCAGATTATCCACAACATTATCCGGATTACACAATCCAAATGAGTGGCCAAGAATGGACTTGTGGGTCCCACCCCACCCCTTAACCTAGTCCAATCGGACTCCAACACCACCAAAACATTCATTTTTCTTTTTTACACAATCCCAACTCAACATCCTTCATTTCTCTCTAGTTCATAATCCAAAAACCGACAATTCTAGCAAGAATAACGAGGTAATGATCGTGTTATGTACGTGTTTATCTTTGTTTCTTGAGTTTTCTTTCAAGAAAATGAGGTTTCCAAGTGAAAAGGGTGAAAACCCGAGATGGAACCGATTCTTGCATGATCAAGTGATGTATACAAGTTATACAAGGGATCTTGGTCCAAGAAAGGAGTTAAAAGAGTCAAAAACGAATTATTACGGTTAAATCTTTGTTTTAGTATCATAACCGTAACCATGAAAGAAATGGCTTGATCGTGAGTGTAACTTGCTTGGTATTGTGGTATGTTTTATTGTAGGCTCTGTATTTAGTGATAGATAAGGCGGAAAGACGAGTTTGTAGCTTGTAGTGGCGGAAAACGAAAGGTATATTCGGTTATGTTCGGTTTTGGGAAATTTGGACAGATTGTTGATGCTTTAGAGTTAGGTCATGAAATTTTACAGAGGTGTTAAACACATGAAAAGATGAATTTTGTGAATTGTTGGTAATTTTTGGATAAAGGATGAATATTTGGTGAATTTAATGCTCGGTTTTGGCCAAAAATGGTGAAAAATAGTTAAATATCATGAAAAATTCTGGAAAATTTCAGATAAGCTTTTCATATCATGTATAATTCACACACAAAATTTGAGGTCCATTGGAGAAGTCTAAGTAGTCTTTTCGGTTAAACGAGTTCTAGGGATTTCTAGCTCGGTTTTGGTAAAAAGGGGATGTAAAAGAAGATTTTGATTCTGGAAATATTACAGGGGACTATGTGGATGGCAGGGGACATCCAGGAAAAATTTGGGATTTTTCTAAGATCGTTTGGTATTTACGACATATTTAGTGTTTAAATGGTGTTTAAAAATAGATAAATAAATTTTAAATATAAGAAATAACTCTGGAAATATTTTTATAAAATTACCCACTGTTAAAAAGTGATTTTGGCAAAATTTCAAGATCCGAGAGTAAACGGATAATTAATCGTGCTAATTATCAAACTTTTAAAGTTAAAACGCGTAAACCGGTAAAGTTCGCATAAGCGAACTGACTGGTGTATAAAAACCTTAAAAATGGACTATTTTCATATAATTGAGTTAAACAAGTAAAAATGAATCATCCGAAAATAATTCGGATGATTTGGGTATTTTTAACCGATTTAACAGTTTCTGGTACGCCAAAGACGGAAACGGGTCCCGAGGTCAATCGGGGCGTCTAAACCGAGTACTAATTTCACCACTTTAACTAAATTATCAGTCAACAACGATTTTTGGGTCGTGTGTGACCAAACTCATTTTGAAACATAAAACATATATTCGTGCTAGGCACGCAAAACCAGAAAACGACTAATAGAAATTGTGACCATGGAACTCTAAACGACATCACAATCTGAGTCCGGAGAAGTATTTCTGGGTTAACATTGCCCCGGAACAGGTACAGTACTGGGTTAACAGTGTCCCCAGATGTACCGATTGATAAGGTTAAAGATTATATAAACAATAATTGCATAATAACGATCGTAGGGATCATATTACAGATTGGACGTGTTAACTGATATTGAATGTTGTTACCTGCTTGCATGTGCTAAGGTGAGTTTTCACGAGCCCCTTTTACTGAACTGTTTTAAATATTTTCCCGGGGCGGAAAGCATGTTTTTATCAAAGTGTTTAAGTACATGCTGATCGCATGGAAATGAACGTATTTATATAATGTTTATTGTACGGGAATCGTACGGTAATGAATTAAGATGGTAATTGTCTGAGTTGCTAACAGTGTAAGGCCCGAAACAGTGTTCTGGGGTAACAGAGTTCCCAGAGGTTATTAAATGTGTTTCTGGGGTAACAGAGTTCCCAGAGGTTATTAAATGTGTTTCTGGGGTAACAGAGTTCCCAGAGGTTATTGGAAGTATTCTGGCGTAACAGAGTTCCCGGAGGTTAATCGATATGTTTTGGGGTTAACAGAGTTTTCACTTGTAGGCTCAGCATAATTACATCGATAATAATATTATTTTATGATAATGATTTATCATGGTTTACTCGAATTGTGAAACTCACCAACTATTCGTAGTTGACCCGTTTTCTCACATGCTTTTCAGGTACAACTAAGATAAAGTGATTGATTACGTGCTAAGTGCTTGATGTGTGTAAGGTTTGCGTGCTGGACGTTAGGATACATTATAGCAGATAGAATTATGAACCGTATTGTATGATGTGTGTATCACCTAGACGGTAATGAAAGATGAGATAATGTAATTTTGAAGTATATTAATGCATTCGGTTTTCTTTATAAACAATGTGGTTGATATCAGAGGTGTCTGTCGCATCCCGTTTACGTTTCCGCTGCGGTTACGGGGTGTTACAGCTAGCTTGAGCGGGGCACATGGCAGAAGAATAAGAGGCTGACATCTGAAGACTCAAGATGTTATATGATTAATGTTTTATAATATAAAGAGAAGGGTGTTTGATTAAGTCTAGTTTATGAATTGTAATAAATGTTTAATGAAAGTTTTATATTGGTAACGGGGCCTTACATTAGAAGTATGTAGAAATGGTAATTGATATGATTTATCAAATTTGTGTGGAAAGGAAGAACCTTTCTCTACTCCATTTGAAAGTTGGATGATGTTATCCAATAAAACTTAAATGTGGGGGGTGTCTTGCATTTGAACGTGGAAGGTTTACCAACAAGAATTATTATCTAAACATTTCAAACATGTGACCTCGTGATGTACACAATGGTCATAACTATTTAATCTAGTGATTAGACTCAAATGCCAAACGGTTGCTAGATGTATGATATGGCATACTAGACGCAATATTAACTTTCAAGTTAAGAACACGTTTAAGACAAGATTTGAAAGTTATGTAATATATTATGATTGAAGTTTTTATATTCCGCAAAAGTTTTAATTAACTCTGATATTTAGAACTGTGTTTATGAGTAAATCCAACGTCCAACGTGAGGCACCGGGATCGGGGCCTTACAAGCAGGGTCAAGTTGATACCCTTCATTGTTGCTCGGATTCCGTCCAGCTGCACTTACTTCTTTCCATGTGTTAGTAGATGATTCTACAGAAGGTTCTTGGACCATGCATGGACTACCACAACGTCCAGTACGACCTCATTGACGGACGACCTTTCTTTATCTAGCCATTCGTATTCTATAAGGAAATACAAGCGTCACTACTTAAGGAACCATTTAGTACAACGACAATAAGGCTAACAAGTAATAACGGTGGTCTGCTGTGATTAGCTGATCACGTTACTTTCCGTGTCCTATACACTTCCCTTTGTGAGTCTACTTGTGCTAGTTCTACTTCTAACAGTTAGACAATTAAACAGTTCATATAATCATATACTTATATCCCTAGCATTTAAGCTAACTTCCTCACACATTCTTACATTACATGTGAAATTAATCACATACTTTATCTTTACTTAGCTTGCTTGAGTGAGACATGGCTTTCTTGAACTGACATCTTCTTTCTCTTCTTTCTTATTTCCCATTCTCTTTTCGAGTCTAAGAATGTTGGATGCTTAATTTTCTCGAACTTATGCTATGATACAAACTTGCTTAATTCTCTTTTCGAGTCTAAGAATGTTGGATGCTTAATTTACTCCTTATCGATGGAGTTAGCGAACCATAACTTTCATCAGTGCTATAAGCATACATACCTTTCTTTATATAATCATACTTTCGTACATACTCGTTTCATTACGTACTTTCTTACATACATATTTCATACTAGGCATACTACATATTACTTCCCTTGTCAATACGTGCAATATCTGAAGATCGTTCACGCACTGACAATCATTCATTCATAACATACATACATACTATCACGTCAATCATTATAGCATACATTTACCATTTTAGGTGAGTGTATTAACATTCACATTGAGTATGCACATAATTCCGAAAACATGACTAGGAAGTGGGGCAAGAAACTCACCAGATTCCTGTTACGTTCATAGTTAATGGTTAATCCTTTCTTTAGCTGTGCACGACTAACTATATAACAATTACACGTATCAGTTAACTATCACTACCCATATCATGTTTCTAGTTCATTTATAACCCTCAACGAGCGGGGGTCCGGGGGCAGCGCCCCTGGTAGCAGGGTTAAAGGGGCGGTAGCCCCTAGCAGGGTCCAAGGGGCAGAGCCCCTGGTTGGGGTCAATTCTTTCAAAGTTATTAACTGTCTTAACACATTTTTCATTAGAATTTTAATTTACTATTTTATTTGCTAATTCATAAATTTCGATGGCTCCTTTGTAATTAATCCATTATTTTATAATGGGCTGTTTGGGATTCCTTTTTTTTGCTCCATATGGCTTACAACTTATGGGTTAAAGTTATAAGGTGTTTGGAAAAATTGAGTTTTGTGAGCGTCTAATGTATAAGTTACAACATTGCAACTTATACATTATGCCTTAAATAAGGTATAAGGAGGTAAATCAAGGAATCCCAAACACCCCTAAGTCCCGGGACCTTTTTGTCATTCTTTCAAAGTCTAATTCAATATCATGCCCCGTTAACGAATGAGGTTCATTCGTTACTTCTTAACGAATCGGTCTTTATAACGAATCGGTCTTTATAACAAACTGGCCTTTGTAATGAACTAACCTTCATAACTGTAACACCCCGCAACCGCAGCGGAAACGTAAACGGGATGCGACAGACACCCCTGATATCAACCACATTGTTTATAAAGAAAACCGAATGCATTAATATACTTCAAAATTACATTATCTCATTTTTCATTACCGTCTAGGTGATACACACATCGTACAATACGATTTATAATTCTATCTGTTATAATGTATTCTAACGTCCAGCACGCAAACTTTACAAACATCAAGCACTTAGCACGTAATCAATCACTTTATCTTAGTTGTACCTGAAAAGCATGTGAGAAAACGGGTCAACTACGAATAATTGGTGAGTTTCACAATTCTAGTAAACCATGATAAATCCATATCATAATATAATATTATCTGGGGACACTGTCAACCCATAAATACATTTAATAACCTCTGGGAACTCTGTTACCCCAGAAACATACTTCCAATAACCTCTGGGAACTCTGTTACCCCAGAAACACATTTAATAACCTCTGGGAACTCTGTTACCCCAGAAACATACTTCCAATAACCTCTGGGAACTCTGTTACCCCAGAAACACCTTTAATAACCTCTGGGAACTCTGTTACCCCAGAAACATACTTCCAATAACCTCTGGGAACTCTGTTACCCCAGAAACTGTTGCGGGACCTTACAATATTAACAACTCAAACAATTACCATTTCAATACATTACCGTACGATTCCCGTACATTAAACATTATATAAATACATTCATTTCCATGCGTTCAGCAAGTACTTAATCATTTTGATAGAAACATGCTTTCCGCCCCGGGAAAATATTTAAAACATTTCAGTAAAAAGGGGCTCGTGAAAACTCACCTTAGCATATGCAAGCAGGTAACAACAATCATTATCAATTAACACGTCCAATCTGTAATATGATCCCTACGATCGTTATTATACAATCATTGTTTATATAATCTTTAACCTTATCAATCGGTACATCTGGGGACTCTGTTAACCCAGTACTGTACCTGTTCCGGGGGCAATGTTAACCCAGAAATACTTCTCCGGACTCAGATTGTGACGTCGTTTAGAGTTCCAAGGTCACAACTACTATTAGTCGTTTTTCTCGTTTTGCGTGCCTAGCACTGTTATCCGTTTTTATGTTTCAAAAATGAGTTTGGTCACACACGACCCGTAAATAGTGGTTGACTGATAATTTAATTAAAGATGTGAAATTATAGGTCGGTTTAGACGTCCCGATTGGCCGCGGGACCCGTTTCCGTCTTTGGCGTACCGGAAACAGTTAAAATAGATTAAAATTACTCAAATCATCCGAATTATTTTCGGATGATTTATTTTTACTTGTTTAGCTCATTTATATGAAAATAGTTCATTTTTAGGGTTTTTGTACACCAGTCAGCTCGCTTAAGCGAACTTCACCGGTTTACGCGTTTTACTTTAAAAGTTTGATAATTAGCACAAATAATTATCCGTTTACTCTCGGATCTTGAAATTTTGCACAAATCACTTTTTAATAGTGGGGAATTTTATAAAAATATTTCCAAAATTAATTCTTATATTTAAAATTTATTTATCTATTTTTAAACACCATTTAAACACTAAATATTTCGTAAATACCAAACGACCTTAGAAAAATCCCAAATTTCTCCTGGATGTCCCCTGCCATCCACATAGTCCCCTGTAACTTTTCCAAAACCAAAATCTTCTTTTAAATGCCATTTTTACTAAAACCGAGCTAGAAATCCCTAGAACTCGTTTAACCGAAAAGTCTACTTAGACTTCTCCAACGGACCTCAAATTTTGTGTGTGACTTATACATGATATGAAAAGCTTATCCACAATTTCCCAGAATTTTTCATGATATATAACTATTTTTCACCATTTTTGGCCAAAACTGAGCATTAAATTCACCAAATATTCATCCTTTATCCAAAAATTACCAAATATTCACAGAACTCATATTTTCATGTGTTTAACACGTCTGTAAAATTTCATGGCCTAACTCTAAAGCATCAACAATCTGTCCAAATTTCCCAAAACCGAACATAACCGAATATACCTTTCGTTTTCCGCCACTACAAGCTACAAACTCGTCTTTCCGCCTTATCTACTACTAAATACAGAGCCTACAAACAACATACCACAATACCAAGCAAGTTACACTCACGATCAAGCCATTTCTTTCATGGTTACGGTTATGATACTAAAACAAAGATTTTAACCATAAAAATTCGTTCTTGGCTCGTTTAACTCCTTTCTTGGACCAAGATCCCTTGTATAACTTGTATACATCACTTGATCATGCAAGAATCGGTTTTCATCTTTGAAACCTCATTTTCTTGCAAACAAACTCAAGAAACGAAGATGGAAACGTATATAACACGATTTTACCTCGGTTTTTCTTGCTAGAATTGTCGGTTTTTGATTCAAGATCTTGAGAGAATTAAAGGTTTGATGGATTGTGTTGTGAAAAAAAGAAAATGAAGTGTGTTTGGGGGTGGTGTGTTGCGACCGGAGGTAGTGAGGGGGTGGGGTGGGACCCACCTCTTCATTCTTGGCCACTCATTTGGATATCGGATATCCGGATAATGTTTTGGATAATCTAGTTCAGTTCGTATCTCGGTTAAATGTTTAATTCGGCTTAAAACGAGGCCAAAACGGTCGTTTTTCGGCTTAAAATTTAAATTTATATAAAACCGATTTTAAAACTTAAACCATGACATTTATTAACTTAAAACATCATAGTATTAGTTATTACGCATCTTTTTCGGCTTGATCGATCGTCTCTTGCTCGGTTTGGTATTAAAGGTTTCGTTTAACGTACCGACGTACTATTAAATCGAAATCCTTTTTCTGTGCTTTAATCCACTTACCCCGAAGCTTTAATACTTCATAACATCACTAAATATCATATATCTCGTCTATAATTGAACCCTCGATTCATTCGGGTTTCAATAACTATCGATCGTTTGATCGCATATTCAATACGGTGAATTATATATTCACATACAATCAATACAATGAACCATGTATTCTCGTATAATTACCATGGTAACTCATGTACCCGACATTACATATGACGTAACTAACGTCTACCGGTTAGGGTATACCTGGTTTCGTCGGAATCGTTACAATAACGAACTGGCCTTTATAACGAACTGGCCATAATGAATGGTCAAAACAAATTAAGGCTTGTTCGTTACTTTTCCTTAGCGAATGGGCATAACGAATCAAGGCTCATTCATTAATCTTCCATAACGAATTAGGGTTAGGTAAGAGAATGTCAGAATATTCTCTAACATTCCTATTAACCTCGTATGCCGTTTTCCGGCACCGTTATCGCCGGAAAACCGGGATCTCGCCGGAAAATCGAGATCTCACTCGTTTTTCGCCGAGTTTTCCTTTTCGATCCAGATCTGAACTAGGGTGACCCCTAAGCTAATCTTTAGATCGGTTTATACCCGATTCCATCCGGATCTCGTGACATTAACAATTAAGGGTGTCGGCTCGTCGTTTCGCGACTACATCTACCAGGTTTGGATCCATATAATATCATAATGTTATTACCTCGAATCAATGCTGGGGTTTTTCTTGGTTATTTCGGCTAGAGAGAAGAGAAAGATGAGAGAGATCTTAAGTGTGTTTTTTTGATGGTGTATGGAATAAATGGAATGAATGGATTATGGGTTAATTTAGGTTTATATATCATGAGTCATGGGCTTAAGCCCATGGTCTTTCTCCCTTCCTTATTAACCCAAGTCCGTTAACCATATTACTTAACCCAACACAAGCCCATCTCATAACATCTAATTTTATTATTTTATTAACCGAACGGGAAACGAAATGTTACATAGGATTACATACTTATTAAAATTGAAAGAAAATACAAAGGTAGAGCTATAAATAGATACAGGAAAAAGAAAAGATTAAACTCTGTAGGTGGGAGATTACAAATTAAGTACAATAAGATTATCATCGTTATAGAAGTTAACATCAAAATTGGGTGAATCATCTTTCAAAATATTTTCTTGAGTATTTCCGAGAAGAATTTTTTTTTGTATTTGTGAAAGAATTGAGATTGATAATTAGTTATTTATAGTTAAAAATTTATTAACGTTCTATAACGGCTATATGACTGTTTGATCAATGGTTAAAAATTATATGTATAGATATAAAAATTATTTTGTAAGTAATAGAATAAATGAGATATAAATGATAATCTTGTCTATGATTGACACCTTATTACTTTGTTGACCTTCTTGATTAAGACACAAGCGAGTCGTGGTGATAATGTGTTATAATATAACTATAATTATAACAAGATTATTGAAGTAGCTTAAGAAGTTTAGAGGTGATAATAGAAAGAAGTAGTAAGAAATCTTGAGTTTATTCAAGATGGTGCATTTTTCTCATTACCATGGAGGTAGTATTTATACTACAATTATAATACTATTTAGTAGACAAAGATAACTATTTAGGGGACAAGTAGATAAGTAAGATTAACTCTAGCCTTTGAAAATGTATCCATCCATTTATTGTACATTTGACTTAATTATTTCAACAAATTCGAATATTTAAAAACTAATTCCAACACTAAGGTAATTACTTGATTTAATTCTAGCTTATGATCATTAACAATTACGGTTCAATGATTATTACTTAAACGGTTTGTTTCAACACTATATGTAATGCCGTTCGGATATCCGCTTTATCTAATGTCTAAACACACGCCGTTTCAGCGATTGTAGCCAACCCGCTACTCCAAGCTCACGCCGTTCTTATCTTAGTGTGCGGGTCGCGAAATAGAAGTATCGATTATAATCAAACACCCACGTCATTCGGAATGCTTAATTAAATCATGTGACTCTATATTAATTTTGGGTTCATAGAGAAACTCAAAATATTATTTGTTCCTTTTATCAAAACTTAAGATCTTATTGGGGTTTTATATTTTAATGAACTTTATTAAAAAAGTTAATAAGTTGATCAAGTTTATTAATAATCTAATGTATACCGGAATGAACCTGGTTTAAGATCAAGAATCACACAAACAAACCATTCAAACAAACGAATCACATAATTGTTTCACATAAGTATCTAATCAAATCAAACCCTAGTGTCAAAATTAAAATTAATTTAGCCGGACATAATGACTAAATCAATAAAAGAAAGTGATATACTATAACCCACGAAACCAACCAAACAATAACTCTTCTCCTTAGTCAAGCTCTATGTTGCCGTCAAAATACGTGTCGTCCCTTCCCAGATTATCTCCAGCTTCTATTTAAATTCATTGGAAAAACCCTTGAAAATATTGTAGTGGGCTTTAATTCGTGCCGTCATGCTTGATTACATTTCTTCTTTTTGAGTTAGCGATGCATTCTATTCCATGTGTCGTTTTATTTTCTTTTATTTGCATGTCACTTTTAATTTATGGTCCTCATATTAGATATTATCTGTTTAATCACGTCTTGACCATCCGCCTCACTTGCATCTACAATGTACCTACAAAACATTAAAAAAATCCAAAGTAGACTCAATTCCACTCAAACTAGTGTTTCACAAAATTATATGATTCATGTAAATTTACTATATATGACGAAAATTGAGTATTTAAAGTGTTATAAAACATGCATAAAAATGTAACTAACAAATCTTCCCAAGCTTAAACCTTTCCTTGCTCACAAGGAAGTCAAAAATAGTATAAACCAAGAATTAAAACTTTAGGGGGGAATTTCTTTTTTTATTTTTTAGACAAACATATGCACAAATATTTATTTATTTATATTTTTAAGCACGTTTGGTACCGGAAATATTTGTAATGAGATTATAACTAACATCTCATTTTTCATTCATTTAAATCCATGAAGTACCGACATGTGTAACTAAGATTATTAATTTAATATTTTGTGTCTCTTCAAACTCAAACCCGCTTAATCCCAACCAAATGCTATATGCTTAATAATATACAATAAGCATCATTCTATCGTCCCTACACCCGTGACAAAAACTTACCCGCTTCACGACTTATTCAAGATTTCCAAAACCATATTTGAGGCAACCATGCACCATAACCATGGGACAATAGCTATTATCTTTTAACCGCTTTTTTATTTGGAACTGATTAGGAAGATCGTGTTTTTTCCCCTTATGATCCCCGTAACCATTGCTCGTGATTTTTTTTCCTTTTCCTTTTTTTCTTTTTTTTCTTTTCTTTCTTCATCTCTATATATCTATAGGTATTGGATCATATATATATATATATATATTGTTGGAACCCGGTGTGTATAAATCACAATAACAATAACAGATCTCAGATCGGTATGCAACAGATTAATACCTTAACTATAGATCTAGCTCATCATTACCTTAGATTAAGTGTTGTATATGTATTATCAGTATATATATATTAGTATTGTAATAATATTAGTATGAAGATCGAGAGAGGATTTGGACAGGGTTTCGTTAATTAACTCTCAGTGCTTAATTTAAAATATGAACAGTGGTTCACTATAAATAGAAGATAGGTCAGGTTCGCAAACATTCCCTAGCGAACCAGACCTACTTCGTTACATACATAAATAAGAAAAATCTCTTAACGAATCATTCTCTGATTCGTTAACATCCCCTAATGAATCAGAGGGAATAACCTTAGGTCTTAGTTCGCTAACATCCCCTAGCGAACTAGACATTACATTAGAGAACTAGACAATAACTTAATATTTTATTACATTAAACATAAACCAAATACGTTAACGACAATTACAATGATAATTACAAAGACCTATCTTCTATTTATTACTATAAATAGAAGATAGGTCAGGTTCGCTAACATTCCCTAGCGAACCAGACCTACTTCGTTACATACATAAATAAGCAAAATCTCTTAACAAATCATTCTCTGATTCGTTAACATCCCCTAACGAATCAGAGGGAATAACCTTAAGTCTTATTTCGCTAACATCCCCTAGCGAACTAGAAATTACATTAGAGAACTAGATAATAACTTAATATTTTATTACATTAAACATAAACCAAATACGTTAACGATAATTACAAACACTCAAGACGCAAAACTGTGCACTAACAGACACCCCCTCGTCTTGAGCTCTTTGTCTTTAAGTTACTTGAAGCGCTTGGACTGCCAGTCTCTACAACTATGAATTCCATTTTCATGACAAACACGTACAACACGTTGGAATTGCATAGCCAGGTCGTAGTCTTCATTGCGCTCGATCAGAATCTGTTTCCAGTGCAGCACGTCATTGTCTGTTTCAGATAAATTAACCAACCACATCGGGTCGATTATCTTGATAAGCTTAGTCTTCAGTCCTTTACCAAGTACAATGACGGCCTCGCCCGTACGATTGTCAAAGTACCAGCGGTTGAATGAGTGATGCATGTCTTTGGGCATCGTCTTCACCGGCACTCTCTTCATCGTCTTCGGTGGCTTTACTTTAAGGACAAGTTTCTTCCAGCCAGTCTTTGGATCAATCTCGTCAATACGTTTATGTCTCGGGACCTGGGGCTTGAAGAACTTGAACCCATGCTTGACTTCGAATAGCAAGTGTTAATGAAACCACTCAACTGTCCGGATGCCACCACGATTGATAAATGGACGCCTCGCGAGGGTACGAACATCCCAACGCGGTAGTGAAAGAACGTCCATTATCTTCTCGTAATACTGAACTCCCTTTTCCCATTTAACTATACATACCTTAAGCTCGGAATCATATAGCCATGAGACGATATCACCATGAACCTTGGATACAGTCTTGAAGGAAGTCACTTGGTTTTCTTTGACCCATGCAGCTGCTATGTCTTTCGGTTCTTGATCAACATATCGATACGCCTTTATAATCTTACCCGCAGCTTTATGACTGAACCATTTAGAAATATCAGCATCAGTTGGGTTCACAATTGAGTCAAAGAGAGTATCCACAACGTTCTTTCCTTAGTTGTCTTCTCCAGATCATCCTCTGTTGTTTTAAAAATCTGCTCATTAAATACCGGAGCACCTTGATCAACGTTTGTGTGTTGATACAAGTCAGGATACTCCTCAGCAGTGACGTCTTCCATCTCAACATCCTCATCTTCATAAATAAACTCCGTATTCATTTAAATAGACGGATCATCTGTTAAACCTTCCTCATTCACCACCTCAACATCTGGCTCTGTCTCTAACACGGTTAATTGTTCATCATTTAACCCTAGCAGTATGGAAATATGCTCTCGTGTTAGAGACCTATCAACGAACTCACCAACTTCAATCTCATTAGCATTCACCATGATCCTAATCACCCCCTTTCTAACCATAAATATTACCTTGTCAGCTTCAATCATCTCAATTGGTTTAGCATCTAAGTAATCACGATAAACAACAATCTGTTTGTTCGAGTCATCAACAGAACTCGTACCCGCACCAGAAACTGGGTCCTGAGTTTGTTTAGGCTCACCACCAGCACCCATCTCATCATCATCAGAATCTTCCTCATTATTCTTGATCTTCTTTAAAGCATCATCTTTGCACGTCAATTGTAAAATCAAATCCTCTTGTTCTTTAAGTTTCACCCCCTGAGACTCAACAATCTCACGTAGTGCCTTGGATTCTTTTTGACAGAAAGAAACATAACTGAGTAGTTTCTTCTGATTCTCCATTAGGCGTTCTTGATTCAACCGATCAGCAGACATCTGGTTCTCATACAGATGCAAAAGATTTAAGAGCATTTCTGTCTGACGATTTGGTGGCAAAGCATACAAGGATGGATGAATTGGTTGGATTGGTCTCTGAGGCCTTGTAATTCTCATGAATGAGATATCACTAGGAGGAGGAGGCCTCATAGATGTTGTTGGAGGAGCTGTAGCCAATGTAGCATTCGGCAAAGGTATTTCAGTTAACGCTGATTGAGGAATCATACCCAACTGCTCATGTGGAACCGTCATCGTCGTCAAATTCATCGCCGGAGTGCAAGTTGTAGTTGGCACTACCGGGCGTTGAGGTGTGGTTTGACGAGGCTGAGGCACACCAATGATTACACCAGCCCCAGCAGATACACATCACTTCTTTGATGGCTCACCAGTTTCCACTTCCTTGCCTTTTCTCTTTCTTTCTCGTTGAGCTGCAATAGTGGCAGCTAATGCCGCTTCAACTGCGGCCTGTTGCTCTCTCAGAGCTGCATCACCATTGCCACCATTATCTCCATTATCACCAACAATCCCATCATCACCATCGTTCCCACCTTCTCCTTCCTCACGCTCGGAATCTGAATCATCATGAATCCAGCGATCCTCAGAATGACATACATAATTAGGATTAACGATATGACCAATCAATCGTCTATCCGCTGGCTTCCCCTTTCTATAAATCAACATTCTATGAACGGTATCAGCTTTCATGTGTTCCAAAGGAAGCACATCATTCACCTGAGCTTGATTAATAGCTAAATTGGGAATTAAGTCTTGAATGATCAGCTGTAGGAAGCGAGGATACATTAAGAATTTCTTCTTTTGAAGTGTTTATTGAACTTGTTCTTTCAGATGATCATAAACTAGCTCAGAGTAGTTAAAAGGCTTGTTGAGAATAAGAGCAACGAAAGCCGATTGTATACTACTTCTGCATTGATCGAAACCACCACGACGACCACTCATACAATGAATTAAGACATGGAGAAGATATTTGTATGGTGGACATAAGCCATTCTTGTTCAGCATAGAGTCATCAATATTCCCACCATATCTCAGACGAGTAAACAAACCCTTGATCAACTTCTTGTCAAATTCACTCGGGTTGTTATCATTATCTCCAAATTGAAGCACACGTCGAACCACTCCCACATTAATTGTAATAATAGTTTGATTAATCGTGGCTATAATATGATTCTCCGCCTCAACTACCTCAGCAGTGTCCCAAAACTGCCTAATAATACTCAGATACTCTTTAGGTCGAGAAGTAATTGCATAACGGATCACCGAGCGTCTTAAGAATGCTAACATGTATCCGAACACATCAACGTCATCAATATCTTGATCAATATAAGCACATATATTGTGTTTTGGATCATAAGGTAATAAAACAACATCGTCCTGCTGTTCTTGAGGTGGTTGCTCTTGTGGTGGTTGTTCTTGTTTTCCTTGATCAGCAACCAGGGGATCTTGATTTACTTGTTCAGCCATGTTTACTGAATACAGTATAGACCAGGTATTAGTAATATATAATGTGTATAATATGTCGTGTGTAATTAATGTATTTACGCGTTTAGACGATTGAACTAATTTATTGAATTTACCAGGTAATTTAGATTTAATTAAATAATTAACAATAAATGTCATTCGTGTGATTATCACTCTGATTCGTTACTATCCAGTAACGAATCAACTGATTCGCTATCAAGTAAGTACATTAACGAAGTAGCTGTAGCGAATTAACTATAAATAATAGCGAACTAAAGTCTAGTTCGTTACACGTTTGACGAATCCGTATGTTGATTCGTTGAGAAAGTGATTCGCTGAGCTAGTTCGTGTATTCCCTTAACGAATTGGACACGTGGCAGTTTCAATTCGTTAAAGTTAACGAATGGTCAAGAATTTGGACTTGATCTTTGACCATTTTGGTCAAAATAAATAAGAACATCGACGGTCAACTGAGCCAAACCAGATTCAATTCACTCATGCCTATCGTTGAGTAATCAAAACCACAGGGTTAGCCAACTCAGAATCGCAATATGAAGCATCTGGTGTTAAGATTGAGACTTAACACCGTGCTAAAAATAAAATTACTCGGTAAGCTAAACAGACGCTAAAACCCCATACAGATTAACGTTTAATCAACCTAGCAAATGATAATCAATCGTTGATTAACGCCTACCCAAGGTCTCGGAATCACATTCCGGTGATATTGAATCATAAAGAAGCTGTATTAACATAGTATATCATACATAAATTAGGGTTTAGAACTCGGAAAACCCTTTGAAATCAAAAGTCCATAATTAGTGTATTAAAACACCGTCATTTTTGATGAAAAATACATAGATATGATCGGTTATACCTTAGTAACACAATGATATCCTTGAAATGTCAAAATTTGAAGGTCGAAAATCAGAGAAAATTTTTGAAAAGGGTGACTTTAGTGTGAAGAAAGATGATAAACAGTGAATGACTGTTCGTGTTTCTTGTCCTATATAGTCTAGCACGCCACCCAAGGTACCCTTTGTACGAATCAAGCGATTCGTATAAACTTTAAATTAACGAATTAGACCATTCGCTATTCTAATTCCCTACTACATAATAGCGAACAAGACATGACTTGTTTTCTGATTCGTTAAATATGTATAACGAAGGAGATATGATTCTTTACATAGAGCGGAAGCGAAACAGGTGAGCGAACTAGAAATTAGTTCGCTAAAGAATCACCTAGTTCGTTATCTATACTTAACAAATTAGCTTTTAACGAATTAAAAATTTATTTAATTTTAACCTAAATAAATAAATGAATTAAATAATCACCAATAAATAAATAATTAAAAATTTTAACTTAAATCCATTACCAAGGATCATTTATTCCGATAATCGAATACTTTAAAAATATGTTTCACGTTTTCGAAACATAACTTAAATTATTAAAGAATACGTAAAGAAAGAAAGATAGAATATTTTTGGTATTTTGTAAAAATTTTAAAGAATGTATGCACAAAGAAGTATCTGAACATTTTAAAATTGAACAATCTTTTTGTGTTTTTCTATGATTTAACAAAGGCAGTAAATATTTTTGTGTTTTTGTTGAGTTTGAGCAGAGAATCATATTGACCATAGTGCCCTTCCATCACAGTTTTATATTTCAGCGATATTATGACTGGCGTTAAGTCGGTCATTGGTATTGTTGTCCACTTTCAAGTGTTTTTGTGATATGATTAATTGATTCAATTATAGCACAGAATATCAGAAATGATCAGCCTCTAATCACGGTTCAAGCTTAATTTGATTTTTGCCATATCACCCCAACTTCATTTAAACCATTATATTGTTGATCAAAATTAATTTTTTTTAAAGAAATTTATGAGCAATGCATTGATTTTCTGTTACTGTGAGTGAATATGCACGAGTCCATCTGTCGGCTTACATACATTGTATCCCCTAGGGTCCGTTTCTTAATGGTATTAAGACGCACGCAAGGGAGGAACCATGTATGACTAACAGCGGATTTTGATCAAGTCAGTAATTTGGATTTGTACGAGGTACAACAGTGATCAAGTTTAATGACTTGGGTTTGCTCTAAAAGCGAATGAAATATTCATGCATATGAATACCCAGATGATTAAGCCGCATAAATACTCATAGTGTCCAGAACCTCAAAGCTTGTTATTTTCTTTATTTTATTTTTGGTTGATCAAACAAGTATAAGGCTTGAGTATGACAGGTTATTACATTTCTGCCATCCTCACCGAGACTTTTTCTAGAGACTAACACCCCTTTCAATTTGGCGTTTCTTTATGTTTATATCACATACTTTACTCTACTTGGTTGTTTTAAGACCTACCAATGCACCAATGCAATTAAGCACAAAGTCTTTTAAGCTTAATTTTTGCTGGATTTGGGGTCAATATAATCAATGTACTATCATTTTCTCTTTTTGCTTCAAAAACTCAAAATTTTGAGGAGCATAAAAATAAAATAAAGATAAATTTAATCTCCCCAGTTAACTTAAGTCTATAAATAAATGGCTGTTCTATCAATTCAACAAATGAATAATAGGACCAAGACATGCAAGCATGCTTCACAAACTTAAATAACCGACATAATTTTCAGCGAGAAAATAATCTAGGAACACATAACGAACGCCCCAACTATTTTCCATTATCAGGTAAATGGCTAACCTGATCATTTACAAGTGAATGTCAGGACCAAACATATATACGTACACGCCCGTCAAATGTAGATAACTGATATAATTTTCAGCAAACGCATGCAAAAATCTTTTTGGTTTTTCTCTATACATACTTTAAAAACACAATATTTTTGTCTTTTTCAATTTTCTTATAAACAAAATAAACTTCACATTCTTTTTGGTTTTTCGGATTTTTCTATACAAATTACTGAAAAAATACATTCTTTTTGATTTTTCAAATTTTAAATTGTTTTTGGTTTTTCAAAATATTTTAAAGGAAAACATTAAAGAAAATAAATCACAATATTTTTGATTTTTCTGAATTTTCTAATGTTTTTGGATTAAGAATTTTTTAATGTTTTTGGGTTTTATCTATACAAACGAAAAACACAATCTTTTTGATTTTTCTAGATTTTCACACCCTAAAATCAAAATAAATTTTTAAAAAAAATGACATAAAATAAAGATAGTCATCTTTGTTTAATGATATCAGCGAGGGTCTTCAAATCGTTTAAACCAAGCAAAAATTTAAAACGCGTTTTGTCAAAAGCTTTGGTAAACAGATCGGCTTTCTGAAAGTCAGTATGTACTTTCTCAAGGTAAATCAATTTCTTCTCAAAGAAATCCCGTATAAAGTGATATCAAATTTTGATATGCTTTGTTTTCAAATGTTGTACAAGATTCTTTGTGATAGAAATTGCAGCAGAATTATCAATCAGAATAGGAGTAGTAAGAAACTTCAAACTGTAGTCGTGGAGATGTTGTTGTATCCACAAAACCTGGGAACAGCAACTCGAGGCTGCAACATACTCAGCTTCGGCGGTTGAAGTGGAGACCGTTGTCTGCTTCTTACACTGCCCGGAAACAAGTCGGTTCCTAAAATTGACATCCTGCAGTCATTGATTTGAAGTTGATTTTGCAACCTCCATAGTCCGAGTCTGAATAAGCAGTAAGATCAAAAGTATCATCCTTGGGGTACCACAACCCGATGTCTGGATTTCTCCTCAAATACTAAAGAATTATCTTGACCGCATCTAGGTGAGTCACTCGTGGACTTGCTTGATACCTAGCACAAAGACAAACAGCAAACATAATATCAGGGCGAGAAGCCGTTAGATACATTAAAGAACCGATCATGGCACGATAGAGGGTAGGATCAACGGTATCCTCCAATTCATCCGGTGATAAATTGTGACCCACGGGAAGAGGAGTAGAAGGGATTTTTCCGGCAGATGTATTGAATCGGCTCAAGACGTCGTTCACATACTTAGTCTGGTGAATAAAAATTCCGTTAGCAGACTGGTGAACCTGCAACCCTAAAAAGAAATTCATCTCTCCCATCGAACTCATCTCGAACTTTTTTTGCATGGACTTCTCGAACTCCTTACACAATGTATCGTTTGTTGACCCGAAGATAATGTCGTCGACATAAATCTGAACTAGGAGAAGATCGTCACCAACTGTTTTATGAAATAAAGTGCAATCGACAGTCCCTCGTTTGAAGCCGTTATCAGTCAGATGGTCGGCAAGCGTGCCATACCAAGCTCTCGGGGCTTGATGTAGACCATACAGGGCCTTGTTTAATCGGTAAACATGGTCCGGATATTCAGGATCTTCAAAACCAGGAGGCTGTAAAACAAACACTTCCTCGTGTAGTTCACCATTGAGAAAAGCACTTTTAACATCCATTTGATAGACCTTGATATTCTTATAAGCAGCATATGCCAGGAAGATTCGAATCGACTCTAATCTTGCAACTGGAGCATATACCTCTGTGTAATCAATACCCTCTTGCTGATGAAAACCTTGCACCACTAGACGTGCTTTGTTTATGACAATCACCCCTCGATCGTCTTTCTTACACTTAAATACCGACTTAGTCGGAATCGCTTTCTTGACTCTAGCAGGCTTGTTTATTAAATTCCAAAACACCCAAACGTGCAAATTGTTGTAATTCTTCTTGCATAGCTTCTACCCAAGAAGGATCTTCAAGTGCCTTACGAGCCGTCGTTGTCTCAACTTGAGATAGAAAGCAAGTGAATTTTGCAAGATTTACAATTCCCGATGAATGTAAATCGGTATAAGCACACAATACATTATTATCACTCGACGAAGCAACTTGATGACGTGTATGAATGCCCACATCAAGTTCTCCAATGATGTTTTCCTGTGGATGATATCCATGAATTCGAAGAGTAGGATTCTCAGGAACAACAACATTATCATAAGTTAGTGTAATGTTCACCAAGTTCAGGAGATGAAATATTATCACTATCCATTATCCAGTTTTCACCAGACACAGTCTTGGATGTACCCTACACACAAAATAAAGATGATTAGTTTAAAAAGGCAGCCCAGACCTCAGTCTTGGGCACCTTTTGGTTTTCTCTTTGATCATTAACTTTAACAGAATTCAACTGTTGTTCAGCCACTTGTGAATAAGTTACCGGCTTTCTAGACTTTCGTCTTAAATAATCCGCTTGAACAATGTTTGAATTCTCATTCTTGCATAACGGTGCAGTTGGAATAAACTTGGGTTTCACGTGACCATGAGTCTCATTAACATGAATCACCTTTCAAGGATTCACAGTAGAGAACATAATATGAGTGTCATCAGCAAACGACACATGTCGTTTCAGAATCTCTTTTACCAAAGGAACCGGCTTAGAGTGGTCCTTGATAAAAGGATGAAGATCTGATGGTTCTTCTGACTACAATTTCTCACGACATGACCATGTTGACCGCAAAGAAAGCAGCTTCGCATGTCTACACGATGATGTTGAGAGGTAGTTGGAACGAATGACGCAGAAGTTTGATGATGACTCACATTTTTGGTCATGCTCTTAGCAAACTCATCAGATAATTCAGACTTCTTTTTCAAGTAAAAATCTAAATTTGAACAGTTCGAGAAACTTTTCAACGTATCTGTCCCAGTTGACTTCACAAATTGAATTTTATTAGCTTGTTTTAAGATTTGCTTTGCTTTAGTCAATGGGTCAGATGGAACTGATGTTTTCGCTTGAGCATATCGACGTTCAAGATCTTGAATCTGTGACGTTTCATTGATAAAAACACTCTCAATAAGTTCAGGTTTAATGATACTTATTGGAATATCTTTTTCTGTGAACATCGTGTCCATCCCTTTTAACTTAAAAACTGTAACACCCCGTAACCGCAGCGGAAACATAAAAGGGATGCAACAGACACGTCTGATATCAACAGCATTCCTTATAAAGAAAACACCACTAAATTAATTTACACCATATTACATTGTTCCGAGTTTAGTTACCGTCTAGGCGTTAACACATAAGTTTTACCAACAGTACATTAACATATTTAACACAAAAAGATCATTTAGCTTCCACAAAAAGCACGCATCGTCAAGCATGTAGCAATTATTCCAGTTTGGGGATACCTAGAAAGCATGAAAAGAAAACGGGTCAACTACGAATAGTTGGTGAGTTTCACTAATTTAAATAAGCAGTGACAAATCATTATAATAATCATATATTAGCAATGTAATTATGCTAAGCCCACAAGTGAAACCTCTGACTATCCACATACAACCTCGTGGCATACTCCGCCCACGAACCTGCCCCAAACCGCTATGCCTAACATTACATAGCAAAAAAAATAACAACAAAATAGACATGTGCAACTGGCTGGGAAACATCAGCAAATCCATGCCGGACCAGTTGGGTTTGTCAGACCAATAGTACTATTCACACTCTACCGGCTTTTAGCTAATCACTCGTGTTACGGGGCCTTACAATGTTAGCAACTCAGACAATTACCATTCCTGTAACGCCCTGAAATTCGATTGGTAAACTAGGATCGTGAAATCATCGGAAACTATAGACTTTGGGATTCTGGACGATAAGTTCGGAACCCATATCATTGGAAAAATCTGCTTTTATCATTTAAAATGTTTATTTTATAAAACGACATTTACGCCTGAAAAATATTAATTTTTATGCTTTCGAAAAATTAAATGTTCTTATTTAAAAAGATTTCAAATAATTATTCGGAAAATGGTTTTATAAAAGTTTTGCTGAAAAAGTTTTAGTTTGTTTAAAAACTTATGAACTCGACTAGTCTTGACCCGTCGGTAGCCTAAACCCGAACCCGAGTCACCCGAGTATTTAAGCGGAAAATCAAGTATTCTTACACCATCTCTTTCATTTCCACCAACACTTCCCACCCAAACACTCTCATTCTAGAGAGAGAAACTAGAGAGAAAAAGTCTTCAAACTTCAAATCCGAGTCCTCAAATCTGTTTGTTGTTATTCTTGGTAAGATCTTCTTGAAAATCATCCATTTTCATAACCATTTTCGGCCTCAAATCGAGCAAAAACACCCATTTTCGTTTCTAGAGTTTTCGGGTCAAAAACCGTCTTGTTTTGGTGTCAAAATGCAGGCTTTTGTGTTTAAAATCACTAGGAATCGATAGCCCTTTCAATCCCGAGCATTTCCATGTCAAAAACTTCGATTTTGGGTCAAAAATCTGGAAAATCTGAAAAACCCGTAGGTTTCTCCGTCGCCCAGCTTGAAGGAGTCGAATCAGACTCATTCGATCGAACCAGTCGATCGAATCAGTCCAGTCGATCGAATAGGAAAGCAACCGAATGGTCTCCAACTCATTCGACCGAATGAGTTTCGTATTCGATCGAACGAGTGTCTATTCGATCGAACAAGTTCCATGTTCGACCGAACGAGTTTTTCCAACTGGTTCGACCAAATGTGTTTCTAGTTCGATCGAGTGTGCCTCAGATTCGACCGAATGTGTGTCTATTCGATCGAACGTGTTCCTATTCGATCGAATCAAGCCAGAACCAAGCTGTTTTCGTCTTTAAAACCCAGTTTTTGCTCGAGGCCGCGTAAGCTCGTTTTCTTAGACTTATAGCACGTTGTTAACCTTATATATATGTTCAACTCTAGGCTAAGGAGATCTATTGTAGCACCATCCTAACCCGAGATCAAGGTGAGTTCATAGCCCCTATTTAAGCTTTTCAAAACTATGGGGTGGAAACATGGTAACTTTACACGTTTGGATAAAATCATTTATGCAAACACTCTTTAAACTATAAACTTTTGGATTTCTACACACGTGCGGAAATCCACAAGCTTTTTAAGAATCTATAAACTTTGGAAATCTATGAACATGGGGAAAACCCATCAACTTATGGAGATCTAAGAACATTGGAAATCAATGAGTATGGGAAATTCTATGAACATTGACATCATGGGAATGGGAATCATATTCATATCATCATAGTCATTGTGTCAGCATGGAAATCTAGAGATCAAAGCATCATGAGTTGAATTGGACGCGAGAGTCTATTCTACTCTCGGTAGAACTCGCGACCATGAGTGGCATTCTATTCTCGGTGGCACTCGTAACTCATGGGATTTCATACTAGTCTCGGTGAAATCCATAACTCTTGAGGACCTATACTAGTCTCGGTAGGGACCAAGGGAACCCAGGATTCTTTGGGGAGTCTATCCTGCTCTCGGTAGAACCTAGCTGAGTCCTGGATGACAAGAACGAGGTAGTCTTGGTTTAAGTCTTGCGTGGGATCAATCAAGTCTTGTGTGATCATTGAGTTTCATCATCATTCATCATCATCATCATTTATTCACCATCATCTTGGATACTAGTAAACAGTGGGATCTTGGTGTTGGTTTATCTAGTAAACTTAGCATGCTCAAATCTATATGTCCTTATTTATGCTTAACTGCTATGTGCTACATGTACCGTTGGGAGACCACAAATCTTTGAGTAATCTTATCACAAACGACTCTAATGGGAGAATAATAAGCCCGCTGAGAGTCCAGGAGAACATTTCATGTTTTATTTACTACAAAAACCTCTTTGGGAAAACCAAGAGACCTTTTCTTACAAACCATCTTAAAACCGGGTATTATATCCAAACATAGTAGTATAAGTTGTAGGAGTGGTGGGTTAGCCGCAGGTACACCCTATATATAAACCCCTACAACCTATACTAGTATGTTTGTGTATAAACTCTTTTTCTTTAAACCTATGAATTCACTCATCTACTTTATGTAGTTGACAGTTTGTTACATGTTTTCAGGAAATAATGCAGCAAGAAATCCCTAGCAAGTTTAGAGGCCTTAGAGAGATGAAGGCTAGTCTAGGAGTTGTTTGGAAACTTGATATTTTGTATTAAAACAATTTGTTTCATGTTACCTGGATGGTGTAATATTTGACATTTTGGTTATGTTTATGCATTTAGACTTTTATACTATTGTGCTCAACAATCACGACTTAGTCGCCGCGCCTCGATTATTCCGCCATCACGATCGGGGTGTGACAGATTGGTATCAGAGCCAGTGGTTATAGGGAATTAGGAAACCGACCTAGACTATAACCTAGGATCCTTGACTCTAGATAGCTCATGCATCACAATCACATGTCTACACTTATATACGTGCTGCGTGCTTATGTGTTGTATATTAACTGTTAATCTCTTGAGCCATGTCATTCTGTGTTCTTGGTATAATCTATGTCCTCTATTCTTAATCTTTGGCGTGTCATCGATTCTATCTAACGCTCGTTTTTTTTCGTTTTGTCAAGAATGCCTCCCAGACGTGCACCCGCCCCCTTGGACTCCGCTGATCTAGCCAACCTTATAGCCCAGCAGATCGCGGCTGTGTTACCAGGCATGGTAACAGCCATCAGCCAGGGGCTGAGGCAAGAAGGAACCTCTGGGGCCAACCAAATTCCAGCTCAGAACGCAAATGAACCAGCAAATAAGCCATACAAGGACTTCATGGCTACCAAACCCACCAGCTTCAGCGGTTCAGAAGGCGCCGTTGGTCTCCTCCAGTGGATCGAAAAGATGGAGGCTGCCTTTGTTATTAGCTCGTGCCCTGAGACACTGAAAGTCACGCACGCGGCAAGCATGTTGTCTAAACGCGCGCTGACCTGGTGGAACAACGAGATAAGAACCCGCGGGCGTGAGGCTGCCTTGGCCATGACCTGGTCGGAATTTGTAGCTTTGGTTACCCGCGAGTTCGTACCTCGCAGTGAGGTGCAGAAACTTGAAGCTGGGTTTTGGGTGCACAAAATGAAGGGCGCTGATCACCAAGGGTACACGGAGCGTTTTCACGAGCTCTCCCTTCTCGTACCACACTTGGTCACCCCCTCCCTCCCGGGCTATTGAGCTTTACATCAATGGCCTACCTGACACTGTCCGTGGAATCGTTATCGGGGCTGACCCATCAACCCTACAAGCGGCCATTGAACTAGCTGCCCGACTGACCCAGGACCAGGTTAAGACTGGGGTCCTAGCCAAAGGTACGGGCAAGGCCGCTGAGGGCTCATCCAAAAAGATCAACCGCATCAAAAAGCGTAAGGCTAGCAGTTACGCGATGGTTACTCCCGCAACCCCAATCAGCTCTGTCGCTCCTGCTCCCACCCCTTCTGGAAGGCCAAAGAGGGAGTACACTGGGGTTCACCCCAAGTGCGGCACTTGCCAATTTCATCACCCTGCCGGAACCCCGTGCTGGAAATGCACGAACTGTGGACGTTTGGGGCACCTAGCGGAACGCTGCAGATTTCAAGGTAATCAACTGGCAATACAGAGCAGCAGTTCCCAACCCAGCAACACTCGAAGCTGTTTCGAGTGTGGAGCCACGGACCATTTCAGGAGCAGGTGTCCTCGTCTTGCAAATCTTCCTCCGGCCCGAGGCCGAGCCTTTACTATTGGCGCTGCTGAAGCTCGCCAAAATCCTGACGTCATTACTGGTACGTTCATCCTTAACAATCTCTGGGTTTCTATTCTATTTGACACGGGTGCAGATAGGAGTTTTATTTCTAGCGAGTTGGTCCCATTGCTTAATCTAGGAACCTCTGTCTTAGACCCCGCTTTCTCTGTCGAAATGGCAAACGGAGAGTCTACCCAAGTGAACAAAATCGTTCGCAATTGCACGCTTACG
Source organism: Bidens hawaiensis (assembly GCF_021521415.1). NCBI lineage: Eukaryota > Viridiplantae > Streptophyta > Magnoliopsida > Asterales > Asteraceae > Bidens > Bidens hawaiensis. Next base: position 241,775 of record NW_027496312.1, read on the forward strand.
TTTGATCAGACGTCTCTTAACATTGACCTCATCCCTATGCAATTAGGAAGTTTCGATGTAATTGTTGGGATGGATTGGTTGTCCATCAACCACGCGGAAGTGGTGTGTGCTGAGAAGCTCATTCGCGTTCCTTGTTCTTCTGGCGAGTCCATAATTATTCAAGGAGAAAGATCAGGCAGATGTCTGAAATTAATCTCCTGCTTTAAAGCTCGGCGATGCCTTCGAAAGAAGTGTCTCGCCTTCCTAGCTCATGTCTCCATCAAGAAATCTTTGGGGAAGAAGCTCTCTGATGTCCCCGTTGTGCGTGAATTTCCAGACGTTTTTCCTAAAGACTTACCCGGACTACCTCCTAGCCGACAAGTCGAATTCCACATCGAATTAGTTCCCGGTGCAACCCCCGTGGCAAAATCTCCGTATCGTTTGGCTCCGTCAGAAATGCAGGAATTATCGAGCCAGCTACAGGAACTACTAGACAAGGGTTTTATTCGCCCTAGTTCATCTCCATGGGAGCTCCAGTCCTCTTCGTCAAGAAGAAGGACGGATCTTTCCGGATGTGCATAGACTATCGTGAGCTTAACAAACTCACGGTCAAGAATCGGTATCCATTACCAAGGATTGACGATCTTTTCGACCAGCTGCAAGGAGCCACTTACTTTTCCAAGATCGACCTACGCTCAGGTTATCACCAAGTACGCGTCATGAAGGACGACATCGCGAAAACCGCTTTCAGAACTCGTTATGGACACTACGAGTTCCTAGTCATGCCTTTTGGTTTGACGAATGCCCCTGCGGTGTTCATGGATCTCATGAATCGCGTTTGTCGTCCATACCTGGACCAGTTTGTTATCGTCTTCATTGACGATATTCTCGTTTATTCCCGCTCTAAAGCCGACCATGAGCTTCATCTCAGGCTTACCTTGGATCTGCTGAGGAAAGAGCAACTCTACGCCAAATTCTCCAAATGCGAATTCTGGCTAAGGGAAGTTCAATTCTTAGGTCACATCATTAACAAGGAAGGCATTCATGTCGACCCTGCCAAGATTGAAGCCATCAAAAATTGGGGAGCGCCTACAACGCCAACCGAAATTCGTTCATTTCTTGGTTTAGCTGGGTACTACCGTCGATTCATCTCGAACTTTTCAAAGATCGTATTGCCTCTCACAATGTTAACTCAAAAAGGGGAACCATTCATTTGGAACCAAGAGCAAGAAGAGGCTTTCCAAACATTGAAACATAAACTCTGTCATGCACCAATCCTGTCACTTCCTGAGGGTAACGATGATTTTGTTGTTTATTGCGACGCCTCGAGCCAAGGTCTAGGCTGCGTCTTAATGCAACGCGGTAAGGTCATCGCTTATGCCTCGCGCCAACTCAAGAGTCATGAGAGGATTTATGTCACCCACGACTTGGAATTGGGTGCTGTGGTCTTTGCCTTAAAAATATGGAGACACTACCTATACGGTACGAAATGTGTCATCTTCACCGACCACAAGAGCCTACAACACATCCTCAACCAAAGGGAGCTAAACATGCGACAACGTCGATGGGTTGAACTCCTAAGTGACTACGACTGCGAAATCCGCTACCACCCTGGAAAGGCTAACGTAGTGGCTGACGCGTTAAGTCGCAAGGAAAGGACCCAGTTGCATGCGATCCGTATTCAGTCCAATCTTCCCTCCTTGGTTCTTGAAGCTCAAAAGCAAGCGATTGCTGGTGGTGATCTCAAAAATATGCTATCTTGCGGTGCCGAACGGAAGTTTGAAACCAAGTATGATGGTATACTTTACTACTTAAATCGCATGTGGATTCCAAACTCTGAACCACTTCGAGAACTTATCCTGAACGAAGCGCACAAATCCAGATACTCTATTCACCCGGGCAGTGATAAAATGTATCAGAATCTCAAGTCTCACTTCTGGTGGCCGGGTATGAAGAAAGTCATAGCTTTGTACGTCGGTAGGTGCCTAACATGCTCGCGGATCAAGACTGAACATCAGAGACCATCTGGCCTGTTACAAAAACCGATCATACCGCAGTGGAAGTGGGACGAAGTCGCTATGGACTTCATTACCAAACTCCCGCGGACACCCAGCGGTTATGACACGATTTGGGTTATCGTGGATTACTTGACCAAGTCTGCCCACTTTCTCCCTGTCCGCGAGGACTACACTACGGAGAAGCTGGCGCGGATTTACATTCGTGAGATTGTAACCCGTCACGGTGTGCCTAAGGGCATCACGTCTGACCGTGACCCCTCTTTTGCGTCAAGGTTCTGGAAGTCATTTCAGAAAGCCTTTGGGACAAGTGTGAAACTTAGCTCTGCCTATCATCCTGAAACGGACGGACAGAGCGAAAGGACCATACAAACCCTGGAGGATATGCTCAGAGCCTGTATCCTTGAATTCGGTAGTAGCTGGGAGACTCACCTTCCTCTTGCAGAGTTCTCATACAATAACAGCTATCATGCTACCATCAAATGCGCACCATTCGAGGCACTCTATGGCAGGAAATGTCGTTCTCCACTGTGTTGGTCCGAGACCGGAGATTCTCAAATCCTCGGCCCGGAACTGATACAGGAAACCACTGACAGTATCGCCATCATCCAGCAAAGACTTAAGGACGCCCGCTGTCGACACAAGTATTACGCTGACAAACGCCGCAAACCTCTGGAGTTCCAAATAGGCGATCGCGTAATGCTCAAAGTTTCCCCCTGGAAGGGCATTGTTCGCTTCGGGAAAAAGGGAAAGTTTGCTCCAAGGTACGTAGGACCTTTCAAGATCATCGAAAAGGTCGGACCCGTAGCCTATCGCTTGGAATTGCCTCCAGAACTCAGCCGTGTTCACAACGTTTTTCATGTGTCGCAACTCAAAAAGTGCCTCGTTGACGAGACCAGCTCAAATCCCGATCGACACGGTTCGCATCGACGACAAACTACACTTTGTTGAGGAACCTGTCGAGATCCTAGATCGAGAAGTCAAAAGGACTAAGCGAAGCCGGATACCCATAGTCAAGGTACGTTGGAACAACCATCG